>NC_054500.1:25349170-25557839 GCF_017639515.1 Carcharodon carcharias
CTCAGCCCCACTTTCCTGCCCACTCCCCATATCCCTTGATTCCCTGAGAGACCAAAGTAATCTGTCTCTCTCTGAGTTTTAAATATATTCCATGGTGGAGCATCCGCATCATCTGAGTTAAAGAATTCCAAAGGTTTACAGCCCCCTGAGGGAAGGAATTCCTCCTCATCAGTCCTAAGTAACTGAGGCTGTGCCCCTGTGTTCCAGATTCCACCACCAGGACATACCAGCTTCTAGTGTTGCCTCGGTGATATTGCAGTCCTACATGTGGTAATGGGGTGAGAAATGGACAATTTCACCCTCAGACATGGGCTCTCCTAAGCACTCGATTTGTACGCAGGAATGCTGCCTGAACTTGGACAGACCTGTGGACAGCTCCAAGGCAGCTCTGACATTTAACACATCAGGGCCCAATCCAGGCCCTGGATTTGTGGTTAAGAGATAGGGGAGCTGAGACGATCACTCCTGACTGGTGCAATGATGTGATCATCTTTATTTCGGCGGAGTGAGAGTATGCAGCAAGCAGAATGCAGGAAAGGTGTTTCGAACCGTGAATCTGAATGTCAGAAAGAGCAAAACAAGAAAGTACAGAGAAGTATTAATAATAATATTTATCATATTTCCCATCACTGACCTACATTGGCTCCCAGTTCCCGAACTCCTCCATGGTTTTGGCCTTCCCTTTGTCTGTAACCTCCTCCAACCCCACAACCCTCTGAGATCTCTGCACCTCCAATCCTGCCTCTTACATATCTCCAATTGCCTTTCCTTCTCCTTGCATTAAGCTCCTGAAGTCCCTAGCTCTGGAATTCCCTCCCTAAACCTCTCTGCCTTACTCTCCTCCTTTCAGATGCTTCTCAAAACCTATCTCTTTGAGCAAGCTGTCCTAATAGCTCCTTATGGCTCAGTGTTAAATGTTGTCTGTTTACAATTCTACACAGCATCTTGGGGTATTTTATTATGTTAAAGGTATCTATAAATGCAGGTCTTTATTTTCTTTTAACTTCAAATATAAAGTTCAACTTTGAAAGTGTACACCAAACTAAAATGCCACCGCATGGCTGTTACACGTGTGGTCACAATCTATTTGGTGACCAGAAATCCAATCCAAGCCTTGTGCCTCACCCCCTCACCTACTGCCTTCCAAAAAGCAAACATTCAAACAAATGGCAGCTTAATTGAGGGATATTTCAGCAGCCAATCAATAGGTTCTACAATTGCTCAAAGCACTCATGGGTCTCCAGCATGAAGCAGCCAGTCATTAACACCAACAAGAAGAGTTGTCCTGGCAAGATTCACAAGACACCCTGTAATATGTTGCACCAATGCTGAAGTCTGTTGCGTGAAGTGTTGTGAAAACTGTTGGATAATGTTTGATCTTAACTGAAAATTCTGGACACATTTGGACCATCTGGGCCAGTCAGCCAACTAAAGTCTGTTACTCACAAAGTGGTTGAGCAATTGGAAGAGTTTGAAGGCACGCTAACTGATATATGGCCAAGTGCAGAGCTTTCTATACTCCTTGATTTTCTATATTGTCCCTGAGTTTCTCCTCATTAGCAGGATTTCTAAATCCTTTGAGTTCTTGTCTTCAATTGGAGAATGACAGAATGGAATAAGAACATAACAAAACGTTGAAGAGCTAATTTTAACCCCTCCTGTTTTTGTGATGAGTGGGTTAAAATATCAGCTTTTTGACATACCACACCCTTGTGTGTTAGGGACAGGGTCAAGGATCCCTGTTCCAGGCTGACTGAAATTTACAGCTGTGGTCTCATGACACTGTTCAGATACTGATGCCATCTCAATTTGGCACCAAGTTCAGGCATTGCCAGCAACACTGACAGCCAGTAAAATATCTTAGTTTCTTTTCTTTATGTTTGCCTTATGTGCAATAATGAGCAGGACTGAACCTCCAACCCTTACAGAGAAACCTTAGGCCTTTCCTATTCTGGACCTTCCCCCACACCTCTCCCAACCACATATATTTCCCCAACCCACTTTCACAGTTTCACTCTAACACAGTTCGCACTCTGATTCTGGATTAAGGGTGTTTAGTCTGGGGCTAATTCTGTGGTGTGTGGTTGGTGTCATAGGGAGCAGTGATTGCCAAACTGTTGGCACTGATGGACCCAGTCTTAGCCACCATTCCTTGAGTGCTGTCCAACACCAATGAAATAGGGAAATGAACTGCAAGGAAACCACTTCATCTCCACTCTGCAGTTGGCAGCCTGACTGTCTCAGCAATGAGTGAGCCCTGAATAGAGTCACACTCAGGCAACCATCATTATATAGTGCTTCATCACACCTTTCAGGATTATCCTAAAGCTTTTCCTATTCAGTGAATGAAGGAATTTATCTGAAGTGTAGTGGTTGTTGTCAGGTTGGCAAAAGTGCTCGGCATTTATCATTTAGCATTCCAGGTTATTCTCTCTAATTTCTGTTGCCTGGTCTCAATTCAACCATCACAGACAATGGAAGTCACCTTTGACCTTGAGTATGATCCAAACAATGACCCAACGTTATCATGAACAAACCAGCTCAGCTCCTCTTTGGAAGTTGTCGAGTGTGTCCAGCTCCTCTATCAGAGCGAGGTTACAATTCCAGGGGGAAATCTCCATGGGGCAGAATGTTACCCCTCTTGGGTGGGTGGGCACAGGGTGACCCGAATGGATGTAAAATAGTGTGAGATGACATCGGGTGATACGTCCCACACACGAGCAATCTTCGGGTTGGCAGACGGGTGCGGAGGTCGGAAGCGCCCCCCCCAACAATGAAGCGGGTAATTAAGCCCATTGAGGAGGCAACTGAAAGCGATTTCTCATGGCCTGTCCACTTTTACAGTTGGCGGACGGGCCAATCGGCTGGGCGGCCTTTACATTTTTGCTCAAACCTCGATCCAGGGCGGGATGAAATCTCTGTGAGGAAATAAAATAAACAGAGATATCTTGGGCCTGGCTTTTTATAGGGTATTGTTTCAGGTGCTTGATTGTGCTGCATGGACATATTTTGCAGCATTTTTGTTGTTTTGTTTATTCTGTGGAGGTCTGCAGCTCCCTGAGGCAGCTGTCTGCCTTCAGGGAGCTGACTGGAAGCGCTCACCAGCACCCACAGTGAGGTCAACACCCACCCTCTTCCCACCCCCACCCGCAGTGCTGAGCCTTTCTCAGGGCGTGTTTCACACTGACTGGCCGTTAGTCGGACATGGCGGTCAGGGGCTGATCGCAGTCGGGGGCCCATTTCCTGTCTGGTCCTATGCTCGACGAGCAAAAATTTCAGGCCCATGAGGGGCAGACAGCATTCAGTTCAAAGCTCTTACAGCTCCCTTTGTACAAGGTATGACTTCCTCTCTTCCTCTGATCCTGGCTGACCCTTTAACGTATCAGCTTGGATGGAGCACAGGCTAACGCTGTGACACCAGGGTGTATTTTAAAAGAACAGATTATTTGTCTTCTGTCCCTTTCCTTCTTCAGAACCCTGAGCACATTTCCCTGTTTTCTTCAGGCATAAGGATTGAGCAGGAACTCTGCCTTCCAAACCCTTCCCTGAGATCAGTAACTCATGATGAAGACCAGTGTTGGGGACAAATTGAATGGTTTCTTACTGCCAGACTCTTTGCTGCAATTTGAATTGTGAAAAGGTGGGACTCAGAGCAGGAAGGTCAACATGCGATATTTTAATATTGAGGCCAACAAACGACCATTGATTAATGATGGGTTTTTATGACAATTGGATAGCTTGTGATCACAATCACTAAAACCAGCCTTTTCCGATTTCCAGATGTCTTATGCACTGAATTCTGGAAATCTTTTCCGATTTTAGAAATGTGAAGGTTGCAGGTTCTGGAGGCAACTGGAGCGTTTAAGACTGAGATTGGAAAATAGGGTTGAGTTACAGATCAGCCATAACTTGATTGAATAGTGGAAGGGGCTGAATAGTCTGCTTCTGTTGTTATATTCCCAATTCACACACTCAAACTTGCATTATAGAGCATGGAACGTGGCAACGGGAGAAGGCTATTCAGCCCTCGAGTCTGTTCTACCATTTGATTAGATCATGGTTACCTGTAACTTAACTCCATATACCCACCTTTGTCCCATCTCCCTTCATTCCTTTGGATAATGAAAACCCATCAATCTCAGTTTTATAATTAACACTTGATCTAGCATCATTGCTGTTTGCAGAAGAAAGTTCCAAGCTTCTACCAGCATTTGTGTCTGGAAGTGTTTCCTAATCTCCTGAAAGGTCTGGCTCTAATTTTTAGACTCTGCCCCTAGGCCCGAGACTTCTCAGCCAGCAGAAAGAGTTCCCCTCCATCTGCTTTATCTCTCCTCCTTTATATTTTGAAAGTTTTGGTCAAATCCCCCTTAACCAGTTTCTGCAAAATAAAACCCTCATTTGTGTAATCTCTTCTTCGCTTGTTGGAGTCATACCCAGCACAAAGGAAGGTGTTTGTGGTTGTTGGAGGTCAGTCAGCTCAGCTCCAGGACATCACTGCAGGAGTTCCTCAGGATGATGTCTGGGCCCAACCATCTTCAGCTGCTTCATCAATGATCTTCCTTCCATCATAAGGTCAAAAGTGGGGATGTTTGCTGATGATTGCACAATATTCAGCACCATTCATGACTCCTCAGATACTGAAGCAGTCCGTGTCCAAATGCAGCAAGACCTGGACAATATCCAGGTTTGGACTGACAAGCGGCAAGTAACATTCGTGCCACACAAGTGTCAGGCAATGACCATCTCCAACAAGAGAGAATCTAACCATCACCCTTTGACATTCAGTGGCATTACCATCATGAATCTCCCATTATCAACATCTTGGGGATTTTACCATTGACCAGAAACTGAACTGGGCTAGCCATACAAATACTGTGACTATAAGAGCAGATCAGAGGCTAGGAATTGTGTGACAAGTAACCCACCTCCTGACTCCCCAAAGCCTATCCACCATCTACAAGGCACAAGTCAGGAGTGTGATGGAGTACTCTCCACTTGCCTGGATGAGTGTAGCTACCACAACACTCAAGAAGCTTGACACCGTCCAGAACAAAGCAGCCTGCTTTATTGGCTCCACATCCACAAACATTCACTCCCTCCACCACCAATGCACAGTAGCAGCAGTGTGTACCATCTACAAGATAAACTACAGGAATTCACTAAGGCTCCTTAGACAGCACCTTCCAAAACCATGATCACTACCATCTAGAAGGACAAGGACAGCAGATAGATGGGAACATCACTACCTGGAAGTTCCCTTCCAAGTCACTCACCATCCTGACTTGGGAATATATCGCTGTTCCTTCACTGTCGCTGGGTCAAAATCCTGGAACTCCCTCCCTAACAGCACTGTGGGTGATCCACACCACATGGACTGCAGCGGTTCAAGAAGGCAGCTCACCACCACCTTCTCAAGGGCAACTAGGGATGGACAATAAATGCTGGCCCAGCCAGCGAAGCCCACATCCCCATGAATAAATAATATAAAAAATTTAACCCTTGGTGGCTTTGAATTTACAATTCTTGGATACTAATGCAGTAAACACAATCTACTCTGTCCATAAACTGCTCTAACAGGGAAAATCTGTTTGTTTTAATTTTCAGTCTCATTGATTCACAACTCAAATTATAAAAATAATCATGCATTCTAATGGCTGCAAATATTTATAAAAAGGCAGTTGATATCATAAAGCTCTTCAGCATAATTCATAATTAATTGGAATAGTAATTAACGATGACTAATGGACTAATGTCAAGAACTTCATTTAGCCTCTAGTATCGGCGTTAAACTCATAATGTGACTGCAGGCTAATGATATATATTCAACCAGACAGAAAATACCCTGATAATCTTTAGTCAGTTTCTTTGCTCAAGATTAAATTAAGGGATTGGGATTGTTGAGAGGAGACTCATGTGAAGCATACCAACATGGACTAGTTGTGCCAAATGGCCTGTCTTTGTGCAGTACCTGCTTTATAATGTAATTCATGCTAGGTTTTTTCCCCTGCTGCCGTCATGCTTTACTGAAGGATTCATCCTCATCCCAGGTTGTCGTTCCACAGGGGACAGTTTCCCACTCGTACCTCACCTCAGTGTATGTGACTGAGACAGTGAGCGCCAATGGGCTATTCATTTGTAGGGGGTTTCACAGGTGAGCGGGTCTCGTCCAGTGGTAACGCAGGTGTGTCTTCAGACTGGAATCCCTGGTCAGTTGTCACGGATGATGGGACTGGCTAAATCTGCCTTTCTAATCTAGGGTCAATATCACACACAGCCAGTGCAGGTAAAGCACGGAGAGAGGGGAGGGTGTTGGATTGAGCTGGGGAGAAACATGGTTGTATGCAGAGATTAGTATATTGCCATTCTTTGGGAACTGGATCACGAATGAATTGGGTGTGCTGACTCAGCAACTTTTAAAGGCAGTTTGTTGTAAAAGTCTGAGCTCTGGTTCACTCGCAGCCTTGTCATTATGAATGAAGTCAGCTTAAATTTATAATCAATATTCATCGCTGTATAAAAGCTCAATAAACAGAATTCTAGCTACTTTCAATCTGCTTCTTTGCTTTCATGATCAAATATTCAACATAACCAGATATATTTACATTTGAAAAACAGAATAAAGCATCTTTGTTTATCAGGTGGCACATTTGTCTTTCTGAAAGATAACAGGTACACACCCTCACGTACACTCCCACCGTACTCACATGTGAAGGAATGCAGCTATAAATACAGAGTTATAAGATTAAAAAGAGCAATCCTCCTATGAAATAGGGATTAAAAATTAGAAGCAGAGTTCACCTGCTGGACAAAGGCTTAAAAGTTGCCATGCTTGGGCATAATTGTGTGCTCAAGGACAACAACATCCTGTAGCATAGGATATGGTATATTCTGTAACACAAGGCAGTTCTGAAAAAAAAAAATAGGAACTGTCCTCCATATTACCTCAGCAAAGCATTGATAAATTGGAAAATACTACAATCTAACAATGGATAACCTTAAATAATTTGTCAACTGAATCTGCACCACCATCTGCACCTCTTAGTACCTTGTTTGCATGAAGGATGTTGATGAAAACAACAGATGTTGCCCAGCATGAGTGCTCAACATACTTCCTGCTGGTTCAGTTCTGAGCAGAATTTTATAGCTCCCTCACCTGGAGTACTGGAGTCTGTTTGGAGCACAAATTATATAAATGATGTGGATGAAGGGACAGATGATATGGTTGCTAAATTTACTGATTGCACAAAGTAGGAAAGTAAGTTGTGAAGGGGACATAAGGAGGCTGCAAAATGATTTAGATAGGTTAGGTAAGCGGCAAAAATCTGACAAATGGAGTATAATGTGGGCAAATGTGAACTTGCCCATTTTGGCAGGAAGAATAAAAATGAAGCCTATTATCCAAATAATGAGAGTTTGCAGAGCTCGGAGTTACAGAGGGACCTAGGTGCTCTAGTGCATGAATTGCAGAAGGTTAGTATGCAGATATGGCAAGCAATTAAGAAAACAAATAGAATGTTATTATTTGTTGCAAGGGGAATTGAATTCAAGAGTAGGTATGTTATACTTCAGTTATTCAGGATACTGGTGAGACCACATCTGGAGTATTGTGCACAGTATTGTTCTTGGAAGATGGAGTATAATGTGGGAAAATGTGAAGTTGTACACTTTGGCAGGAAGAATAGAGGAGCTGAATATTATTTAAATGGAGAAAGACTGAAGAAAGCTGCAGCACAGAAGGATTGGGGGATCCTCGTTCATGAATTACAAAAAGCTAGCATACAAGTTCAGCAGGTAATAGGGAAGGCAAAGGGAATGGGGTATAAAATAGGGAAATCTTGCTAAAACTATACTAGTTAGACCACACCTAGAATACTGTGAACAGTTTTGGTCCCCTTACCTAAGGAAAGATATACTGGCATTGGAGGCAGTTCAGAGAAGGTTCACTAGGTTGATCCCGGGTGTGGAGGGGTTTTCTTATGTGGAGAGGTTGAGTAGGTTGGGCCTGTACTCATTGGAGTTTAGAAGAATGAGAGGCGACTTTATTGAAACATATAAGATTCTTAGGGGGCTTGACAGGGTAGATGCTGAGAGGTTGTTTCCCCTTGTGGGAGAGTGTAGGACCAGAGGGCATAATCTCAGAGTAAGGGGTCACTTATTTAAGGCAGAGATGAGGAGGAATTTCTTCTTTCGGAGGGTAGTGAATCTGTGGAATTCTTTACCGCAGAGGGCTGTAGAGGCAGAGTCTTTAACTATATTCAAGGCAGAGATAGATTTTTAATCAGTAAGGGAATCAAGGGTTATGGGGAAAAGGCAGGAAAGTGGAGTTGAGGATTATCAGATCAGCCATGATCTCATTGAATGGCGGAGCAGGCTCGATGGGCCGAATGGCCTACTTCTGCTCCTACATCTTATGGGTCTTACAGTCTCCCTATTTAAGGAAGGATGTCAATTTGTTGGACGCAGTTCAGCAAAGGTTTACCAGACTAATACCTGGAATGGGCAGGCTGTCTTATGAGGAAAGGTTGGACAGGTTAGGCTTGTATCTGCTGCAGTTTAGAAGAGTGAGAGGTGACTTGATTGAAACGTATAAGATCCTGAGGGGACTTGACAGGGTGGATGTGGAGAGGGTGTTTCCTCTTGTGGGAGAATCCGGGTCTAGGGGTCACTGTTTAAAAGTAAGGGGTTGCCTTTTTATGACTGAGATGAGGAGAAACTTTTTCTCTGAGAGGGTTGTGAGTCTTTAGAACTCTCTTCCTGAAAAGGCAGTGGAATATTTGAATATTTTAAAGCAGAGCTGGATAGATTCTTAATAAGCAAGTGGGTGAAAGGTTATGGATGTAGGTGGGAATGTGGAGTTGTGAGCATCTGAGGAGTACTCCTGATCCTGAATAGTCCCAAAAAGGGTCGAGGATTGTAAACCACTTCACACACTTATATATACTCGCACATTCACCCACACTCGTACCATATGTGCATACTCACAAACACACATTCACCCACACACGCTCCCAAACATACACACACTCACACAAACACACACTCGCACATTATCACTCACACCACATCCAAGCACACACACACTTGTGCTTACTCAGTCTGTCACACAAAAACCCATACACACATTCACTCACACACTCACTCATACACACACACACACTCACACACACCCACACACACACACACACACACACTCACACTCACACACATACATACGTTCACACACACACTCACACACACTCACACACACACACACACACTCACTTACACACACACTCACACACACACACTCACTCACACACACTCGCTCACACACTCACTCGCTCACACACTCACTCGCACACACGCTCACACACACACACACTCACACACATACATACACACAGTCACTCACGCACACACACGCTCACTTACACACACACAGACATACACACTCACACATACATACACACTCACTCACTCACACACATACACACTCACTCACACACATTCAATTCACAGGGCTGGAATTTTGTGAAGCTGTGAAGATGCTAAACCTAACCCAAAATGGTGCCAGGACCCCAGATCCAGAATTCCCACCTCCATTTCTGACAGATGCCAATTTTTGCTGGGGGTTTGGGGGGAGATGCTGGTTCAGTGAGGGAAGTGGGCAGGATGTGATTCACACGTGGGGGAACCTGAACCCAGAAGGGCCATTTGAACTTACTGCTGAGTTCAAACTGACCCCATTTGTGCAGGAGCGAAGTCTGTTTCCTGCAGTGTGGGACTTATAATTTTTAAGAATTGATGTGAATGTGCATAAAAGGTGGGTACGACCTGTGGAACTGGTAAGCTGTCATGTTATTTAAATCCCCTAAATTTAAATTTTGAAAAAAAGCAGCCTACTGTGTCTCTGAGTTGAATAATAGCTGTTTGTTGACATAAGCCTGAGGGCTTTCACTAAAGTATTATTACTGCTTAATTGCTTCCACAACCTATCATCATCACAGTAGGGGGCTTGTAAGTCCACAGTTGGATTGACAGCTCCAAGAGTTTATTAAGGGATTAGCTGTCTTTGATGTGGAGCTATGAATATATATTTGCTTTTATAAGGGATTAAGTATTTAAAAGGATTTAAATGTATTGAATGAGTTTTTATCAATGAAAGTTTTATTTATAATGACATCTCTATTAGATACTTAGAACTTTATTTTATTTCATCTCAACATAGCTCCTGGGGTCTGCCCATGGTGGATCCTAGATGAGTTGGCATGGAGGATGTAAGGGCAAAGGGTGGTGGGTGGTAGGGAATGAGTTGGCACTAAGTTGGCGTTGGGCAACAAGGAGCAATGGGGATGAGTGGAGGCACATAAGTTGGCATGGAGAGTGTGAGGGGCCATGAGGGGGGTGGGTGGATGAGACATGAGTTGGCATGGATGGGGCATGGAGAGTTAGGGTTGACTGGGTGCGAGTGGTGAGGGCTAGAGGACGTAACTCCTTTTGTTGCAACTTGGATCAAGACCCAGAGCACCTAGGTGACTTTATAAGCAGCCTACATTGGCACTTGGCAGCCCCTGTGGCTGCTTCTGAACTGTTTCTGAGGGCAGCGAGGCTGACCCCAGCACACATCCTCACCCACACAATGAAAATCCAGCCACTCACAGCTGTTTCTCCCTAGGCAAGTGAGCCAAGTCACAAATTTTCTGGGGCTACACATTCATGCACTTATCTGTATATAATGCAGTACACGCTCACACACACAGACACACACAGACACTCAGGCACACACAGAGACACACATACACTCACACACACACACACACACACACACACACTCACACACACACTTGGGCACACACTGTCACACTCATTTTCATACACAGACACACTCTCACACAAACACTCTCACTTTCACACTCACGCACACAAACACTCTCAAACACACACTCTCACACACACACTCTCACACATACACTTTCACTCTCGCTCTCACACTCACACACTGTCACACTCACTGTCACACAAATTCTCACAGGCCCTCTCACACACTCTCTCAGCAACAAATTGTGTGTTTAATGTAGTAAGATATCCCAAGGTGCTTTACAAGCATGTTGTTGAAACAAATGACACCGAGTCACCTAAGGAGAAATCAGGACAGTTACAGAGGTCAGTTTTAAGGAGTGTCTTAAAGGTACAGAGAGTTCGAGAGATGGAGAGGCTTAGGGAGGGAATTCCAGAACTTAGGCCCAGGCAGCTGAAGGCACGGCCGCCGAAGGTGGAGCGATTAAAATCGGGGACAATTAAGTGGCCAGAATTGGAAGAAAGCAGAGATTTCGGAGGGCTGTGGGGTAGGAAGAGATTACAGAGGTAGGGAGGGGTGAGATCACAGAGGGATTTAAAAGCACTCATTCACAGTCTCTCACATATACACACTGAGGACTCAGTCTCCCTGCCCTTCCCTCCTTCCTTACAGAAGCATGGCCCTCTTTTTTTTAAATTCATTCTTTGATGAGATGTGGGCGCCGCTGGCCAGGCCAACATTTGTGGCCCATCCCTAATGGTCCCTGAACTGAGTGTCATGCTCGGCCATTTCAGACGGCAGTTAAGGGTCATCCACATTGCTGTGGGACTGGAGTCACATGTAGGCCAGACCAGGTAAGGACAGCAGATTCCCTTCCCTGGAGGGCGCGAGTGAACCAGATGGGTTTTTACAACAATCAGTGACAGTTTCATGATCACCGTTACTGAGACAAACTTTCAATTCTGGATTTTATTAATTGAATTTAAATTCCACCGGTTGCCATTTGAACCCTATTCCGCTACACATTTGGATTACTTATCCAGGAGCATCACCACGACAGCACTGTCTCCCCTAACCTCTTGCCTCAGTGAGCTAGGTGTGTGTTTGCTGTGGTTTCTATGGGAACCCACCATCCCACACAAAGTCGCAAATAGAGGACAAACACTGACCTTGAAACCAGGCAACAAATGTATCTCTACATTTGTACGAAATTCCATCTTCTCTTATTTTAATGATGTATTAACCTATAAGAGGGTTAACATTCTATTCAGGTAATGAATAGAGCAATTTCAAGCAGGCGGATCTGTTATTAATATCACGCAACAGAAAAATTACCACCATTGATTTCCTGCACATCAACTGTCAGATAGACTCACATATAAATCAACTAGGCCAATCAGAAATCTCACACTGAGGTGGGAATTTTTAACAGCTGCCCACAAGCAAAAATCACGTTAAAGATTTAACAGAGCTCCAACAAGGTGCTAGCCAATTAGATTCTTATCTACAATATCGGCATTTTGCTGCTTTCCATGGCAGGTCATTGCTCAAACTCAAGGTACTGGCAAAAATTTAGCTAAAAGAAGTCAACAGTATTTCTAAAATAGGACACTGCAGGGCATGGAAAACTGAATCTGTGAAACCACCAGGGAGTGATACAGACAGACATGCACACACACACACACACACACACACACACACACACACACACACACACACACACACACACACAGGAACACACACACACACACACACACAAACACACACACACACACACACACACACACACACACACACACACACACACACACAGGAACACACACACAGGAACACACACACACACACACACACACACACACACACACACACACACACAGGAACACACACACACACACACACACACACACAGGAACACACACACAGGAACACACACACACACACACACACACACACACACACACACACAGGAACACACACACACACACACACACACAAGAACACACACACACAGGAACACACACACACAGGAACACACACACACAGGAACACACACACACACACACACACACACACACACAGGAACACACACACACACACACACACACACACACACACAGGAACACACACACAGGAACACAGACACAGGAACACACACACACACACACACACACACACACACACAGGAACACACACACACACACACACACACACACACACACAGGAACACACACACACACACACAGGAACACACACACACACACACACACAGGAACACACACACACAGGAACACACACATGAACACACAAGCAAACACACACACGTGCGGACACACATACACACAAACACACTCAAACACACATGCAAACGCATATACATGAACACACACACAACGCAAACACAAACACACACATACACACACAAACATACACACAGACACAACACACATACACACACACACACAAAAACACACTCACAGACACATGGACACTCATTCACACAGGGAGTGATATAGTATGTATTCTGTGCATTAGAGTGAATTTTCCCTTCATCAGGTGGGTGTTGCGGGTGCAAAACCACAATCGGGCCCTGAACGCCAATTAACGGCCATCCAGCGCTGCCGGGGTGGGAGGGAGGGAGGAGTGTGAGCACTGAAGTCTGCGCATGCGCAGGGGGGTGGGGAGCGTGCACTGAAAACCCCCTGAAGGTACAGAGTGCCTCAGGGAGCTGATGGATTTTACAATGAAAAATAAAGATTTTAAGAATAAGGGAGACGTGTCCCCACATGTGACTCAGTCACATGAACAGGGATATATGCAAAATTATGTTTAAAAATGTTCAGTTTTTAAAAAATTCCTGTTGGAAACCTCATCCCACCCGTGGATGAGGTTCCTAAAAAATCCAAAGGCCGCTTGGCCGATTCACCCACCCGCTAACTGTAAGGTTGGATGGGCAATGAAGAATACTATTTAACTAACTGATTAATGGGTTAATAGCCCTTTTAATTGTTGGCGGGCATGCTGCCGACTCTCATGCCCATCCACTGACCGAAATATCGCAAGAATGACTGATGACGTGGGGACACTCATCCAATGTCATCGTGCGCTATTCTGCACCCGATCGGGTAGGGCACATGACCCCCCCGTGGGGCATAAAATTCTGCTCCTGTGTGTGTGAGAGTGTGTGTGAAAGTGTGTGTGAAAGTGTGTGTGAAAGTGTGTGTGTGCATGTGTGTGTGTGTGTGAAGGTATGTGTGTGTGTGTGTGTGTGTGTGTGTGTGTGTGAAGGTGTGCATGTGTGAAAGTGTGTGTGTGTATGAAGGTGTGTGTGTGTGTGTGTGTGTGTGAAAGTGTGCATGTGTGAAAGTGTGTGTGTATGAAGGTATGTGTGCATGTGTGTGTGAAAGTGTGTGCGTGTGTGTGTGTGTGTGAAGGTGTGCATGTGTGAAAGTGTGTGTGTGTATGAAGGTATGTGTGTGTGTGTGTGTGTGTGAAAGTGTGCATGTGTGAAAGGGTGTGTGTGTATGAAAGTGTGTGTGTGTGTGTGTGTGAAAGTGTGTGTGTGTGAAAGTGTGTGTGTGTGAAGGTGTGCATGTGTGAAAGTGTGTGTGTGTGTGTGTGAAGGTGTGTGTGTGTGTGTGAAGGGGTTTGTGTGTGTGAAGATGCGCATGTGTGAAAGTTGTGTGTGTGTGCTTGTGAAAGTTGTGTGTGTGTGTGTGAAGGTGTGTGTGTGTGTGAAGGGGGGTGTGTGTGTGTGTGAAGGTGTGCATGTGTGAAAGTGTGTGTGTGTGTGAAGGTGTGTGTGTGTGTGAAGGAGTGTGTGTGTGTGTGAAGGTGTGTGTGTGAAGGGGTGTGTGTGTGTGTGAAGGTGTGCATGTGTGAAAGTTGTGTGTGTGTGTGTGTGAAGGTGTGTGTGTGTGTGTGAAGGGGTGTGTGTGTGTGTGAAGGTGTGTGTGTGTGAAGGGGTGTGTGTGTGTGTGTGTGAAGGTGTGTGTGTGTGTGTGTAAAAGTTGTGTGTGTGTGTGTGAAGGAGTGTGTGTGTGTGAAGGGGTGTGTGTGTGTGTGAAGGTGTGCATGTGTGAAAGTGTGTGTGTGTGTGTGAAGGTGTGTGTGTGTGAAGGGGTGTGTGTGTGTGTGAAGGTGTGCATGTGTGAAAGTGTGTGTGTGTGTGAAGGTGTGTGTGTGTGTGTGTGAAGGGGTGTGTGTGTGTGAAGGTGTGCATGTGTGAAAGTTGTGTGTGTGTGTGTGCTTGTGAAAGTTGTGTGTGTGTGTGAAGGTGTGTGTGTGTGTCTGAAGGGGGGTGTGTGTGTGAAGGTGTGCATGTGTGAAAGTGTGTGTGTGTGTGTGAAGGTGTGTGTGTGTGTGAAGGGGTGTGTGTGTGTGTGAAGGTGTGCATGTGTGAAAGTTGTGTGTGTGTGTGTGTGTGAAGGTGTGTGTGTGTGTGAAGGTGTGTGTGTGTGTGTGTGAAGGTGTGTGTGTGTGTGAAGGTGTGTGTGTGTGTGTGAAGGTGTGTGTGTGCGTGAAGGGGTGTGTGTGTGTGTGAAGGTGTGCATGTGTGAAAGTGTGTGTGTGTGCGTATTTGAAAGTGTATGTGTGTGTGTGAAAGTGTGTGTGTGTATGTGTGTATGTGTCCTGCCTGTCAGTTAGAAGGTGCAGTTCATTAGTAGGCCATTTCAGAGGGCATTTAAGAGTCAACCACCTGGGTGTAGGGCGGGAGTCACATGTAGGCCGGAGCATTTAAAAGCAGCTGGGGAGACCTGGTTGAAATCTGCATTGTGCACTTTTGGGACAGGAGTGCCCTCTGTGCCACAATCTGAACCACTGCCACCCCAGAACCCCACACTTCATGATCTGAATCTTCCTTGCTGCTGGGGCCTGTTTCATGGGCACCTCTTCATCTCCAGGACAGAGCAATTGACCACCCAGAGAAGTCAGCTGATCCCTAAATCTCTCCTTAGAATGGGACCACTGTTTCCTTTACAGTGTAGAACGTTGAAATTGAGACTAATTTCAATGAATTTGACAAGGACAAATACTAAATCATCAAGGGGAAAAAGAGGGGCAGGAAATAAATACAATAACTATCACTAGAGAACAAGTGGAAACTAAGGAAGCTAACAAGGCTAAAGGCCAATAAGTCCCCTGGACCTGATGGTTAACATCCTAAGGTATTAAAGGAAGTAGCTACACAAATAGTGGATGCATTGGTAGTAATCTTCCAAGAATCCTTAGATTCTGGAAAAGTCCCAGAGGATTGGAGAACTGCCAATGTAACACCCTTATTCAAAAAGGGAGGGGACAAAAAACAGGTATCTATTGGCCAGTTAGCTTAACATTTGTCATTGGGAAAATGGTACAGTCTATCATAAAGGATGTAATAGCAGAGCATTTAGAAATACATAACATAACCAAGCAGAGTCAGCATGGCTTCATGAAGGGGAAATAGTGCCTGACAAATTTATTAGAATTCTTTGAGGAGGTAACAAGCAGGATAGATAAAGGGGAACCAATAGCTGTAATATATTTGGATTTCCAAAAGGTGTTCGATAAGGTACCACACATAAGGCTACTTAATAAGATGAGAGCCCATGGATTTGGGGGAGTATATTAGCGTGGATAGAGGATTGGCTAACTAATAGAAGACAGAGTGTTAGGATATGGGGGGCATTTTCAGGATGGCAACCTGTAACTAGTGGAGTACCAGAGGGATCAGTGCTGGGGCCACAATTATTTACAATATATATCAATGACTTAGATGAGGGAAGTGTATATACTATCGCCAAGTTTGCAGATGACACAAAAATAGGTGGGAAGGCAAGTGGTGAGGATGACACAAAGAGTCTACAGAGGGATATGGACAGGTTAAGTGAGTGGGCAAAAACTTGGCAGATGGAATATAACGTGGGAAAATGTGAGGTTATGCATTTTGGCAGGAAGAATAGAGGAGCTGATTATTTAAATGGAGAAAGACTGCAGAAAGCAGCAGCACAGAGGGATTTGGGGGTCCTCGTGCATGAGTCCCAAAAAGCTAATATGTAAGTAATAGGGAAGGCAAATGGAATGTTTGCCTTTATTTTAAAGGGAATGGGGTATAAAAATAGGGAAGTCTTGCTAAAACTATACAAGGCGCTAGTTAGACCACACCTAGAATACTGTGAACAGTTTTGGTCTCCTTATCTAAGGAAAGACATACTGGCATTGGAGACAGTCCAGAGAAGGTACACGAGGCTGATCCCATCTGTGGAGGGAATTTCTTGTGAGGAGAGGTTGAGTAGGTTGGGCCTGTGCTCATTGGAGTTTAGAAGAATGAGAGGTAACTTTATTGAAACATATAAGATTCTTAGGGGGCTTGACAGGGTAGATGCTGAGAGGTTGTTTCACCTAGTGGGGAAGTCTAGGACCAGAGGGCATCATCTCAGAGTAAGGGGTCGCCCGTTTAAGAAAGAGTTGAGGAGGAATTTCTTCTCTCAGGGGGTAGTCAATCTGTGGAATTCTTTACCACAGAGGGCTGTAGATACTGGGTTATTAAGTATATTCAAGGCTGAGATAGATTTTTAGTCAGTAAGGGAATCAAGAGTTATGGGGAAAAGGCAGGAATGTGGAATTTAGGATTGTCAGATCAGCCATGAACTTATTGAATAGCGGAGCAGACTGGATGGGCCGAATGGCCTACTTCTGCTCCTACGTCTTATGGTCTAAGGGGGGAGGGATTGAAGAGAACATGGATATCATCTTGGGCCATGGGGATCCCTGATGGTAAATCACAATTGATATCTTTGCTGATCCAAGAAGTTTATTTGAAAATGATCACAACCCTCCACCCCTTGGCAGATCTTCACGCTGCCAATGAGCACGTCCACAACGCTCTCACCATCTCCATCTGAAACCTCAGAACATGAGCTTTACGCCTTTTGTAAAATCGTTCAACAGCAAAGGGATATAATTCCCCTTACAAGAGGTGGTTCCCTACCTCATCGGGCAGTCCCACCATAGCTCAGGGACATGAATCCATTACAAGGTCACATCATTGGGTTTAATCATCAGTCATCACATACAATAGCCTTCCTGAAAACTTAACAGTGATACTGCTTTATTTATAACCCTCATACTTAATATCAAATCATTCACTCTCGCTTTGAATTTAGACAACAACCCCCTCAGGACTTGATTCAAAATGTTAAATAAAATTCAGAAAGGTTACATGTGAGAGTGTTCAAGGTTGTATGATTATTAAATTCATCAATGCTCTGAAATTGCTGCGATACTTTCTCAATGTTAAATGAAAAAGCTGATATTTATTTGGAAGAAATAACAGGATTTAGATGTTTAACAATAATATCACGTCCGTTAAATTTCTCGTTTTTTTCCTTTATTCATTTATGGGATGTGGGTGTCACTGGCAAGGCCAGCATTTGTTGCCCATCCCTAATTGCCTTCGAACTTAGTGGCTTGCAAGGTCATTTCAAAGGGCAGTTAAGAGTCAGTCACATTGCTGTGGGTCTGGTGTCACATGTAGGCCAGACCAGGTAAGGACAGCAGATTTCCTTCCCTAAAGGGGTATTATTGCTTTTACAACAATCACTGATAGTTTCATGGTCACCATCACTGAGACTAGCTTCATATTCCAGATTATTGATTGAATTTAAATTCCGCCAACTTGGAACCCATGTCCCCAGTGCATTAGCCTGGGGGTGGAATTGTTCCAGATTTGCACTAAGTGCAGCAGCAGGTGGGAGAAAGAACATTTTACCCGCCAGCCACAATGGCGGCTTTTTGCGCCATATTGCCCCAATCCCACCTCGTTTATCATGCATCCCCAGGAAAGATGCCAATTCGATGGCGGGCAGGCTCTCATTCGCCCACCAGGCCATCACCTTGCCGCTTCATCACACCGGGCACCACATTTAAAGTGTAGCCGTGCACACACCTCTCAGTGCTTCTAGCCCAGGACTGCTGCACAGCAGATACGCCCCCGAAAGGCAAGATGACTGCAGCCCCCTGGTTGAATGACGTATCCCTCAAGTGCCTTTCGAATGCAGTGGGGACTCCCCGTGATGTCCTCTACACTCGCTCTGGTTGCAGGATGGGCAGCAACATCACCAATCTGGCTTGGGAGGCAGTGGCAGTGGTGGTCAACACCAACACAGGATGAATGGTCTCATCAATTCTGCCAGGGTAAGTCACTCTTCTCCTCACTCTCAACTCACACACTCCCAAACCCATCACACATCTACAGGGATCTCACACCTCAAGGGACAACACCACTATCTATCACACACACCCTCACATCTCCATCAGGGTCATATCCTCTGGAGCTCACATGCTGATCCTGTCCATGGCTCCGCTCACCACACAAACATTCCACACGGTGCCATGTCTCCTGCTCACACTCTCTCCATCTGTTTCCGTGCAGGAGAAGCTGCCTCACTACAGCAGGGAGAGGTCCCAGACCGGGGGTGGAATGGTCCACATTAGGCCCCTCACTCACTTTGAGGAGTTGCTATCGCGCTGACTGGTGAGGATGTGGACCCTGTCTGTGGTGACAGTGAGGTTGGTGGTGAACACCCACAAGAGGATCCTGCACCAGATCATCCCTCTCTCAATGCAACTGTGAGTGCTCTCTCTCTCTCCTGCTTTTGAATCTGCTGTCACGCACTAATTATCTCTACTTTAATTCACAGGGAGCTCTGCCAAGCAACCGACACCCTCAGCCAGCCAGTCCCTCAGCTCCATCCACATCCTCACCTCCAGCGAAGAGGACACCTCCTCCATTGAAGAGCTGGAAATAAGCAGCCTGGAAGACCCATCACAGCGCTTACCCACACCCTGCACCAGCGCAGAGACACACACCTCAGTGGGACCTAGATCTAGAGCAGGCTCAGGTTCATAATCTGGTGGTCACCACATGGACACGTCTCTGCAGCAGGAGGAGACAGGTTCAGCCGAGCTCCCTGGCACTCAGAGGGCTGCTGGGGGAGAGGCATCTGTGAGGTCCGAGTCAGATGATGAGCCCCTGGATTCGGCCTTCCAACTTACCCTGGAGAGTCAGCAGAAGGCGGGAGAACATCACACAGAGCTGTTGGAAACCCTCACCAGAGTGACACGTGAGTCGGAGGAGTGTGTCCGCCTGCTCTCTGATGAAGTGGTGCCCACATGTGCGGGTATGGAGGTTTCCATGGGAGGATGGCGGATGCCATGGAGACCCTGGTCCAGCAGAACGCGGAGATGTGTGCAGACCTGCCCTCCATCACGGGAGCCATGGGTGAGTTCCTGTAGTGGCAACGCGAGAGGGGAACGGACACCTCGATGTCCCCCCAGGCGATCCTTTCTCTCAAGGAGTCAGGCCAGGTCCCTGGACGCCAAAAGGGAGGAGGAGCAGCAGCTGGACACCCCTGGGTCAACCACTCAGGAATCTCAGAGGCTGTCCACTCCCTTCAAATCCCCCTTTGCCTGTGACCCCCTCAGCCTCATCCTCTGTCACTGCAGAGGGAGCAGCTGGCCCACAGGAGGACAGCCAAGGCAAGCTGGGACCTTCAAGGTCTTGGCTCTCCAGGGAACACATGCTGAAGACATCAGAGGCAACAGGGCTAACCATTGCACAGGCTGTCTCCACCCCTGCTGCGGATGTCAGGGCAGCACCTAGAAGTCTAAGGCATTCAAAAATAAAGAAATTCTGATCAAAGTTGGTTGCTCAGGTGAACACATTTTGTCACTTTACAATGGAAATATATTCATTTTCACTGAATAATGTGTAATGGTATCTTTCAGCTTCATTGACAGGCTTCATGAGTCCTCCCCCCCTCCCCCACCTCAGCAATAGCAGTTCAGCTGCACACAGCTGACCCACAAGTGTTTCTGGAGGGAGAAGCGTGTGTGTGGCAGGGCCTTTCAGAGCCTCGTGCAAGCCTCTCCCACACACGCGGAGTTTTCATCCATTACACTCATCTCCCGTCCTCAGTATTTTCAGTGCTGCCTGCTGGGGTTCTCTTTCAGTTGTCCATCTGAGCTGACCTGCCTCTCCACCCACCCACTGATCACACTCCCATGCAGCATCTGATCTCACCCACCACGACTCTTGTTTCACTTTCGGTTTGGCAAGAATCTAACATTTTTCTACAGGTCCCCCATCCTTTGCCCTCCCCCAGTCACCCATTTCCTTCCCCCCATCATTGTCAACCCCCCTGGTGTCACCTTCCACCTGCCCTCTGTGGTCAACCAGCCACAACCCTTTTCTTTCGGGAATGTCCAGGTGAACGTGCACGTTCCCTTCCTTCCTGAATATCCCACCCCCATCCTCATTAACCTCCCCGACCTCCTCCTTCCTACTCCCAGAGTCCGTGTCTGCCTCCTAGTCCCCATCAACCACCCTCACCATCCCTTCTACCAATACCATCGCACTGTCACCCTCCCACCCTACTGCCTCACTCTGTCCTCGGTCATTCTCACAATTCCTCTGTACCATGCCCATCCTCAGTTAACTCCCCAGTCATGGACTTATCCGAGTCCCCCGCCCTTGCACATTCACTTGGACATTCCCCCCTGCACTCCTTTCGTTCCCCCCGCCCAACCTCCCCCATGCACCTTTGACCCCCCCCCCCCTCCCAGCCTCTGCATGATACCTTTGTCCCCCCCCTTCCTAACCTCCCTCAACACTTTTGCTCCCCCAACTCCCTACCTCACCCCCCGACACTTCTTCCTCCCCTTTTCGATCCTCGGCCTTCCTCTCCCACCCCCGGTACATCTTCCTCTCCATCCATCGACCATCAATCTGTGGCAGACCCTCGGTGGTGACTTTCCAGCTTGCGTGAGCTGCTTCGCGGTGGAGCCATGTCTGTGAGAATCCACCCCAGCAGAGCCATGGACATTCCTCCAGGGTCCCGCTGCTGTCAGCCTCCAGCATCCCCAGCTCCTCGGATGTCCACGGTGCTGGCAAGGCCCTGGCTGTAAGTCCCAACTTCTGCAGGTCCACACTTCCCAAGACCTGCTCTGCAGCGGGTGTGTTTCCCCCTGACATGGGTGGATGATCCAGCATGGCGGGGGCTGGGGGCGGAGGGGGATGATTCTGGCGGGCTTGCCTTATAATGATATACAGATGTATTACAATGAGGCGCCCGAAGTCCAATGGCAGGAAAAGCGGCCCACCATCAAAAGGCAGATCAGATGTTGCAAACTGGTTTCACGACAATCCTTGGCCTTCTCGTCATATTGTCCACTCATGCCAGTGAACACGCCCGATGCCAGTGAACACGCCCGATGCCAGTGAACACGCCCGAAGCCAGCGGGCAAAGAAGCTTCCACCCTGGGTCTCTGAATTACTAGTTCAATGACATTACCATTATGCCAACCATCTCAAAGAATCTTGTTGTCATTAATATAAGAGGTACCAGAACACGTTGCCTTGAAACTAACAGAACTTTTACAGTGGGCAGAATTTTGCCCTCGGACAGTGGGCGTGCAGCCAATCGCCGCTGCCGCTTTGAGTGGGCGGGCCGATGAGGGCCCACCCAGTGGGCCACCCGAAGGGAAGTGCTATGAGCTTCCTGGGGGAGGGATTCCCCATCTGTCAGAGTGCGCTCTTTTGTGCAAGCGCACATCTCTCTGAGGCAAAGTGCTGCCTCAGGGAGAGCGCTGACAGTGTTTGAAACTTTAAAAATAGAAAAATAAAAAAATTATTAACATGTCCCCCTCACGTGACAACGTCACACGAGAGGGGACCTGTTAATAAATATCACAGAAACTTTACTGAACTTTTTTAAAACAGACATGAAACTTCATCCCGCCGGTGGATGAGGTTTTATGTTTTTTCAGAGGCCCCCTGGAGCTCCTGGCCTGTCCACCAGCCTTAAAGTTGGCCGGGCAGGGCCTTTAATTGGTTTAACTACCCTGTCAATGGCCTCAATTGGCCATTGACAGGTCGGCGGGCACACAGCTGATTTCGCTGCCTTCCTGAAGATTTAAATGGGGCGGGGATGACATCGGGGCTTCCGCCCAACGTCATCTGGTGACATTTTTGTGTCAGCGAGCAGGCCCCGCCCCCCCCCCCCCCCAACTCGCCGACTGGAAAATTCTGCCCCGTGTATCACACTCACTAAAGTAGCATTGGATGTTGCATCAAATATTACTATGAAAGTATTTTGGGGGTGTGGTGTTTTCATAGGGTGCTAGTCAATCACCTGAGGCACTGTAAACACGTGTAGTCTTCAAGTGAAACAGGGATAGAGCTCGAGGGATGATTGCACCAGGACTCACAGATATAACTCAGCCCCATTTTAAAATTAGACATTGTGGCCCAGAGTAACTGAGCTCCAGGCACAGCTCCAGTGAAGTATGGTCAGCAGAGTGCAGGGGCAAGTCAGAGGAGTTTCCCAAACTTGCAAACAAACCACTGAGAATGTCCACTTTTTCTGGGCTAATCATGAAAAGGAAAATGTCTTGCCTTCCTATGGTGCCTTTCACAATGCCCGGACGCTCCCAGACACAGCCAATGAAGTTCTTTTCTCTGAAGTGCAGTCACTGTCGTAATGCAGGAAATGCAACAGCATTTTGTGCACAGCAACATCCCACAATGGTAATCAGATAATCTGTTTTTTTCAATGAATTTGGTTGAGAGATAAATATTGGCCATTTTCGAACTCTGTTATAAATTGTTAATATTCACTAGAAAAATCAAACCAAGGCTCCCTTGTCCAATGAGACCCGTACGATAATTGCACAGTAAAGGCAGCCAATAGACAATCAGCGTATATTATTGATGGTAATAACTGCAATTTTGTGAAATTTACTTTTTAAATTCTGTCACTGACATGGTTCTGCAGTCCTTGAAAGATTAAGTACTGCTCTCTGTGCTTTCTCTATATAATAGGGTTTAAGTTGCACAAGGCTGAGATCCCCCGAGTCTTTACACACAGCCCACAGGAGAGAAACTACAGCTTGCACTGAATTATGGCCACTTTACACCTGGCTCAGGTCCATCCTCTGTATCTCTGCCTTGTACCTTTCAACCAGTTAATCTTCTTTTACCTCAAAAACCCATCGATACATTCCCATTTAGCCACTACGCTTGTCAAATCTACCGTGAAATAGCAGTTGCAAAAACAAGGAGTAAGCCATCCTTCCAGGCGCAGGAATCTGATTATCTTGCTGTATTTGCATTTACAGTGAAAGCTATGTTGGTAACTGCCTCTATTGCACTGCATCGATCATTTAAAGGGACAGACTCAGGCTTATGAATTGTATGTAGCGGGTCCTGTGATCACCGTATATTAAGGGCAGATTTTAACTGGCCTTTTAACTGGGAGCAGTTTCGGGTGGAGGAGGAGAACAGAAAAGGAATGTTTAGCTTTTGTGACTTTCTCAGTCTTGGGTGTAGCTTTCACTGAGTGAACTGATGGAGGAGCGAGAGAGAGAGAGAGAGAGAGAGTGTTATCCAGGATAAAACTTACAGTTACCACAATCCATTTGGGCCTTGATGAAAGGATATTCCCTCCTTTAACTGGGTGATCAGTCCAAATGTGGATCACTCTTTATTTGAAGGGCCTCTCCCTGACATCAGTCCTGCTCCTGTGTGCTGCCCTGGTTTGAAGTAAAGGGTCAAACAAGACCAGACCACACAATGTGTGAAGTGTAAATCAGAAGGTTGGGAGAGCAGAGACAGATGGAGAGATTTTCAGTTGCTGCTTGAAAAGCAGAATACTGTGATTGCTGGAAACCTGAAACAAAAGCAGAAAATGCTGGAAATACTCAGCAGGTCGGACAGCCTCTGTGGAGAGAGAAACAGTTAACGTTTCAGGTCAATGACCTTTCATCAGAACTGGGGAAAGTTTGAGATGTAAAGGTTTTGAGCGAGGGGTGGGAGGAACAAGGCCAAAAAGCAGGCCCGTGATAGGGTGGAAGACAGGAGAGGCTGAATGACAGAAGGGTTAGTCTTTAGGGCCAAAGGGGATGGATATGGGGCAAGAAGAGAAACAAAAGATGTGCCGAGAGCAGGTGTGTTACAGCCCGAAAGTAAAAATAAGAGAAAACCAGGAACATGCAAAGAAAAGGAAACAAAATGGGTGGACAGAGTTTACAGTCTGAAATTGTTGAACTCAATATTGAGTCTGGAAGGCTGTAAAGTGTCAATTGAAAGATGAGGTTCTGTTCCTCAACTTACATTGAGCTTCACTGCAGCAGCGCAGCAGGACGATGACAGAGATATCAGCGTGAGAGCTGAGGGTTAAAATGACAGGGCACCCGAAGCTCAAGGTCATGCTTGCAGACTGAACAGAGGTATTCCACAAAGCGGTCACCCAATCTGCATTTGGTCTCTCTAATGTAGAGGAGACCACATCATGAGTAGCAAATACAGTGACTAGATTAAAAGAAGTACATGTAAATCAGTGTATCACCTTCACCTTTAAATGTCCAGCTCAACATGGCTCCGTTCTACAGCGGGCAGGTCAGTTACCAACTGAGTGAGTTGTCTGAAATATGAAACCTTCAACAGAAAAAGTTGAAAAATTCGACCAGCTCTTGAAAAGCAATTGGGGTTCGTTTGGTTTTTGGAGAGTGATCTTTCAACATGCTCCCACATTACCAAATTTCACATTACTGATCCATTCCATCCCTGAGATAAGAATAGAATCTCAAAGCTGAGCCCCTCCAATGAGATAGCATTATCTCCATGGATGATGATGAATTTATAATAGGTCAGAATATTGCTGTATGTTCTGTACCAGTCTCAGTATTTCAGTGAAGGATGCTTATCCTCTGAATGAATTGGTACAATCACTCATATTTTGGGCTGTTTTACATTTCAAAATATACAGTTAATTTTAAAACAAACAATGAGAATTTTTGCAGCCTCTTTGCTTTTTAATTTCCATAGAGTTTGGACCTAGAATCTCTTTCACATTGAATTAGTTCCCACACATGAATCCCAATCTCCATCCTCTAAACATGAAGCTCTTTAGATTATAATAATTGACCATTTTGATCTGAAAAGACACCTTTATGTGGGAACCTGAGAGACACATGTATGATGCTTCAAAGGTACAGAAATTAAACTGCAGCAACATCAATTTGTATTTATATAGCGGCTTTAACATTAAGAAAAATCCCACATAGCTCATTGGATTGCTATAAAGCAAAACTCAAGTCTGCAAGCATTGGGCGTAAGGGAGCAGAGACCATGGCTGTATGAGGGGGAGTGGCCAGGGTGAGAGACAGTAATGTTTTCGTGCGGACTAACTATCAAAGATGGAGGTGAGGGTATGGTCCAGCAAATCAGAAGCTACAGAAATATTGTGGTGAATGGAGGGCCAAAGGCTGGATCATTGGGATTTTGAAAGTGCAGTTGTAAGTGATTTGGGGAATAGTATTTTTCCAAGAGCTGGTACAGAGGAGGGTAGGGTTGGGATAAGGAAAAAGGATGTGGCTGGAGAGTGAAACAAGGAACAATATTCTTTGAATTAATTCCAAGATAAAAGGGTGAGTGTCAGGCCAACTTAGGGCAAATATCTTTCTTTACACAGTGGGTGATCCAGAGAAGTTGTTGCTCGGGAATGTAAGTGAGGCCAGGATACTGGAGCTCTTTCAAAAACAACTGCATGCAGTAATGGGGAAATGGTTGAGTTAGGAGTCTGGTACTGAAACTGAAGAGCTTCCTAACCCAAACCGACCTTGCAAATTATCCAGGAAGTCCCCCAGCTCAGGCCAACTGGCATGTGGAGCTCTGGTAACTGACTCTGCTACAAGGTCAAACTGTAAGGGCTACAGAGAGAAGTTAATATCACAAGCAAAACATTTCCTAATTTTTTTCATTCATTCATTGGATGTGATCATTGCTGCCTGGGCCAGCATTTATTGCCTATCTCTAATTGCCCTTGAGAAGGTGATGGTGAGCTGCCTTTTTGAATCATTGCAGTCCATGTGGTGTAGGTACACCCAGAGTGCTGTTAGGCAGGGAGTTCCAGGATTTTGACCCAACAACAGTGAAGGAATGGCGATATATTTCCAAGTCAGGATGGTGGGTGACTTGGACAGGAAATTCCAGGTGGTGGAGTCCCCATGTGTCTGCTGCCCTTGTCCTTCAAGATGGTAATGGTTATGAGTTTGGAAGGTGCTGTCTAAGGAGTCTTGGTGAGTTCCTGCAGTGCACCTTGTAGATGGAACACACTGCTGCTAATGTACGCTGGTAGTGGAGGGAGTGAATGTTTGTGGATGTGGAGCCAATCATGCGGACTGCTTTGTCCTGGATGGTGTCAAGCCTCTTGAGTGTTGTGGGAGCTGCACTCATCCAGGCAAATGGAGAGTACTCCATCACACTCCTGACTTGTGCCTTGTAGATAGTAGACAGGCTTTGGGGAGTCAGAAGGTGAGTTACTCACAGGATTCCTAGCCTCTGACACGCTCCTGTAGCCACAGTATTGATATGGCTGGTCCAGTTCAGTTTCTGGTCAATAGTAACCCCCAGGATGTTGATAGTGGGGATTCAGCGATGGTAATGCCACTGATCATCAAGGGGTGATGGTTAGATTCTCTCTTGTTGGAGATGGTCATTGCCTGGCAGCTGTGTGACATGAATGTTACTTGCCACTTGTCAGCCCAAGCCTGGATATTGTCCAGGTCTTGCTGCGTTTGAACATAGACTACTTCAGTATCTGAGAAGTCGCAAATGGTGCTGAACATTGTGCAAACATCAGCGAACATCCCCACTTCTGACCTTATGACAGAAGGGAGGTCATTGATGAAACAGCTGAAGATGGTTGGGCCGAGGACACTACCCTGAGGAACTCCTGCAGTGACGTCCTGGAGCTGAGATGACTGACCTCCAACAACCACAACCATCTTCCTTTGTGCTAGGTATGACTCCAACCAGCGGGGAGTTTTCCCCTGATTCCCACTGACTCCAGTTCAGCAAGAGGTCCTTGATGACAGACGTGATCAAATGCAGCTTTGATGTCAAGGGCAGTCACTCTCACCTCACCTCAGGAGTTCAGCTCTTTTGTCCATGTTTGAACTAAGACTGTAATGATGTCAGGAGCTGAGTGGCCCTGGCAGAACCCAAACTGGGCGTCAGTGAGTAGGTTATTGCTAAGCAAGTGTCACTTGATAGCACTGTTGGTAACCTCTTCCATTACTTCACTGACGATCAAGACTAGACTGATGGGGCAATAATTGGCCAGGTTGAGTTTGTCCAGCTTTTTGTATACAGGACATACCTGGGCAATTTTCCACATAGCCGGGTAGATGCTAGTGTTGTAGCTGTACTGGAACAGCTTGGCTAGGGGTATGGCAAGTTCTGGAGCATAAGTCTTCAGTACTATTACCGGAATATTGTCAGGGCCCATAGCTTTTGCAGTATCCAGTGCCTTCAGCCGTTTCTTGATATCATGTGGAGTGAATCGAATGGGCTGAAGACTGGCATCTGTGATGCTGGGGACCTCCAGAGGAGGCTGAGATGGATCATCCACTCGGCACTTCTGGCTGAAGATTGTAGCAAATGCTTTAGACTTACCTATTGCCTGATGTTCTGGACTCTCCTATCTTTGAGGATGGGGATATTTGTGGAGCCTCCTCCTCCAGTGAGTTGTTTAATTGTCCACCACCATTCATGACTGGATGTGGCAGGACTGCAGAGCTTAGATCTGATCCATTGGTTGTGGGATCGCTTAGTTCTGTCTATCACTTGCTGCTTATGCTGTTTGGCACGCAAATAGTCATGTGTTGTAGCTTCACCAGGTTGGCACCTCATTTTTAGGTATGCCTGGTGCTGCTCCTGACATGCCCTCCTGCACTCTTCATTGAACCAGGGTTGATCCCCTGCCTTGATGGTAATGGTAGAGTGGGGGATATGCCAGGCCATGATTGTGAATGAGTACAATTCTGCTGCTGCTGATGGCCCACAGCACCTCATGGAGTCTTGAGTTGCTAGATCTGTTCGAAATCTATCCCGTTTAGCACAGTGCTAGTGCCACACAACACGATGGAGGGTATCCTCAATGTGAAGGCGGGACTTCACCTCCGCAACGACTGTGTGGTGTTCACTGCTACCAGTACTGTCACGGACAGACGCATCTGCAGCAGGTAGGTTGGTGATGGACATTGAAGTCCCCACCCACAGTACATTCTGTGCCCTTGCCACCCTCAGTGCTTCCTCCAAGTGGTGTTCAACATCAGCTGAGGGAGGGCAGCACGTGTTAATCAGCAGCAGGTTTCCCCATGTTGCCCACGTTTGACCCGATGCCATAAGATTTCATGGGGTCTGGAATCGATGTTGAGGACATCGAGATGGTCCCTATGGTTCATTCCTTTTTTGAGGCTTTGTAGCAGTTTGATACAACCGAGTGGCTTGCTCGGCCATTTCAGAGGACGTTTCAGAGTCAACCACATTGCTGCGGGTCTGGAGCCACATGTAGGCCAGACCAGGTAAGGACGGCAGATTTCCTTCCCTAAAGGGCATTAGTGAATTAGATGGGTTTTTTTTACAACAATCGACAATGGTTTCACTTGTTGGACTTTTAATTCCAGATTTTTATTGAATGCAAATTCCACCATCTGCTGTGACGGGTTTTGAACCTGGGTCCCCAGAGGATTACTCTGAATCTCTGGATTACTAGCCCAGAGAGAATACCACTACGCCATCGCATTTATGTAAAATTTAGCTTTAAAATTAACAATCATGAAGGGTTTGGATGAAGTCAAAAGGGAGAAACCATGTCCACTAGTAGGAAGACAAGTCACCAGAGGGCACAAGTTGAAGATAATTGGCATAAGAGCCAGAGGGGAAGAATGGGACAATTTTTGTTTTACACAGCGAGTTGTGATCTGGATGCATCGCTTGAAAGGGCTCGGTGACAGATTGAATACAACTTTTAAAAATAAATTGGATAAATGCTTAAAGAGGAGAACTTTGCAGTGATATAGGAGAAATCACAAGCAAGTTTGACTAATCAGATAGCTCTTTCAATAAGCTGGCACAGACACAATGGGCCAAATGGCCTCCCTCTGTGCTCTCAGGTTCTGAGTGATATTTAATGGAGGTGACAGGGCTCTGGCTCCTGGCTACACAGCAGACAAAAGCCCCCGTTGCCTCTTTTGCAGGAAGGCCTGCTGAATAATTGGACACCGGACAGCCTTCCCCAGGATCAAGGACCCTGGGGGAAGGGGTCCTGTCGCCTTGGGAGCTAATGTCCAATCAGAGGGCCACAGCTCTTTGTAGCTTGGCAGAACCACTATGGAGGCGATGGCTGTTGCTGGTACTACACCCACCTACAGGGTCACTGAGGGAGCCAGGTACAGGTGAGTGATGGCGGGAGGAAGTGTCGCAGACTGGCAGTCACAGGGGAGACAAGGGGAGGGGGGGTGGTAGGAAGGGCAGGGGATGTCTCTCAGTGGGCCCCCCTTTCCTGATGCTGGGTCCCTCGGTCAAGCACTGAGTGCCTTTGAATGAGGGACCCTCCTGGAAGGCCACAAACATCTCTGACAATGTTTACTGTACTGGCTTCCTGAGTGGGAAGTCTTCCACCTGCTACTGGGTGAATTGTGGCTGAGCTGGAAGGGTCTCCATGGGCCTTCCCACCTCAGACTTAATCAGGGCAGAGGCAGGTGGGGGGTGGGGTCTGCACCTGCCATTCTCCCACTCAATTAAATAACCTTCCCTGTCACAAAACTCACCAAAGAGAGGGCATTAAATTCATACTATGATTCTAGTTGATAATTACTTTATTTTGGGCTGAAGCTTCCATATCTTCAAGTGACTCCAACTAAGACAAAACTCCTTTGAGTTATGAGAAGATTTGAACTGTATTATACAACAGAGACAGTTCTCTAATTCAGCGTCAATGTCACTAAAACAAAGCATGTCTCAAAATATTCCGTGAAAATATGACTCCACCCTCTCTTAAGGTCAACCAAGCCCTCTGATAACTAATGACTTTGAAATGATTGCTGTATAATTGCTGTTTTTTAAAAATGTCATTTTAAGGAAATGTTTGATGAAAAAATTTAGATGCACAGCTGGTTATCTTGTATATTAGGGTAAATCTTGATAGGAAGGGATCTTGTCTGTTGTGTTAAAGACAGTGAAATTGTGATATACAGGTGATATTGTGATATACAGGTAATATTGTGATATGCAGGTGATATTGTTATTTACGGATAATATTATGATATACAGGTGATATTATGATATACAGGTAATATTATTATATACAGGTGATATTATGATATGCAGGTAATATTGTGATATGCAGGTAATATTGTGATATGCAGGTGATATTGTGATATGCAGGTGATATTGTTATTTACGGATAATATTATGATATACAGGTGATATTATGATATACAGGTAATATTATTATATACAGGTGATACTATGATATGCAGGTAATATTGTGATATGCAGGTAATATTGTGATATGCAGGTGATATTGTGATATGCAGGTGATATTGTTATTTACGGGTAATATTATGATATACAGGTGATATAAAGAAAGGTGATATTGTGCAGCTTTGAAGAGCATATTTACTCCTAGATTGACATCATCCAAAAGCACAGCATCAGTTTTCATATGTACGCCGACAGCACCCAGCTCCACTTCGCCACCATCTCTCTTGACTCCTCACTAATCCGACTGCTGATCCAACATGAGGTACTGGGTAAGTAGAAATTTCCTGCAATTGAATTTTGGGAAGACTGAACCCATTGCTTTCAGTCCCCATTCCAAACTCCGTTCCGGAGCTCCCCCCATTTCCCTGGAGACAGTCTGAGATTAAGGCAGTCTGTGTGATCCTGACATAAGCTTCCAACCTCATATTCAGACCCTCACTGAGAACAGCTATTCTCACCTCCATAACGTTGCTCGACTTTGTCTCTGTTTCACCTCATGTGCTGCTCAAACTCTCAATCAAACCTTCGTTATCTCTAGACTGGACTATTCCAATGCGCTCCTGGCTGTCTCCCACATACTTGCCTCTGTAAACTTGAGGTCATCCAAAATTTTGGTGCCTGTGTCTTAACGTGCATCAAATCCTCTTCCCCTGTACTCACTGAACTGTATTGGCTCCAGTCAAGCAACATCTGCATTTAAAAATTCTCATCCTTGTTTACATAGCATTCCATGGCCTTGCCTCTCCTTATCTCCTCCAGTCACACAACTCTCTGAGATATCTTTGCTCTCCCCACTTCTGCCCTCTGGTGTCCAAAATTTGAATCGCTGCAGCTTTGGCAGCCGTACCTTCAGCTGCCTGGGTCCTGCACTCCGGACTCCCTGTCTGCCTCTCGACCTCACTTTCCTCCTTTAAGACATTCCTTAAAACTTACCTCTTTGACCAAGCTTTTGGTCATCTGCCCTAATATCTCTTATGTGGCTCATTGTCACACTTTATTTTATAAAGCTCCTGTGAAGTGTATTGGGAAGTTTTGTTACACTAAAGGCATTATATAAATATATGTTGTTGTTGTAGATTAATGAAATTGTTTATCTACGGGATAATGATTCAGTTGGTCCTCAAACAGCCATGGACTAATGTTCTAAGGTAAAAATTCATCCACAAATAGAATTATATTTCTTTAATTAAGGAGAGATGTTTTTACATTGGAAGCAGTTCAGAGAAAGTTCACCAGGCTGATTCCTGATATGAAGGGGTTGTCTTATGAGGAAGGGTTGAGGAGGTTGGGCCTGTACTCACTGGAGTTTAGAAAAATGAGGTGTGATCTTATTGAAACATGTATGATTCTGAGGGGGTATGACAGGATGGGTAGCTGAGAAGGTGTTTCCCCTCATGGGAAAACCTAAAACTAGTTTCAAAGTAAGGGGTCTCCCATTTAAGATAGAGAGGAGGAGAGATTTCTTCTCTCAGAGGGTCTTTATCTTTGAAGGAAGATTTTACACAGACTGCCACCAGCGGGATTTTCCGGTCCCACTGAAGTCAATGGAGTTTCGGACAGCTCACTGCATCTTCCGGACCCACCCCCGCCGTGATAGGGCCATAAAATTCCGTCCTTGGAATCCTCTTCCCTCAGAGAGCGGTGGAGATTGGGTCATTGAAACCGGCACTCAAAGGGTTAAAGATATGTTTATTCAGAGACTTTAAGCAACAGACAACAGCCATCTCCTAAACCTTAGCCTCTAATAGCACAGCAGATATAATTCTCAGTGTTCTCACTTGACATTTGGAAGAAATTCCAATTATCTGTGATTGAAATTCATGAGGCTGTAAGAGAGCCACAAGTTCCCATTAAAGTGAACTTTAGAACACAGCAGCAAAAAGCATCTAGACAACGTAGGATTTACACGGCCAAAGATACTCGGCCACTCAATACGTGCTGCTTTCCCTGAGGAATAACCTTTTAAAATAAAAATACAAAGAGAAAAAGGAAATGAGGAATTTCAGTTTAGTTTGAAGATGTAGAATTTATGTGGCGTGGAATCCACACAGACCACTCCATTCAGCCCCATTCTACCTTTTGGGAGGTGAGAAGAGACAATCGGAAACATTTAGAGACCACAGCATTCTTTTATAACATTGTCACAGAATTCTAGAATGATAAAGCACAGAGGAGGAATATTCTGCCCATCAGGTCTGTGCTGGCTGTTTGAAAGAGCTATCCAATTAGTCCTATTCCCCTGTTCCCTCCCTGCAGCCTGTCAAACATTTGCTTTTCAAGTGTATCACCAGTTCCCTTTTGAAAGATATTATTGAATCTGCTTCCATCTCTCAGGCAGCACATTCCAGATCACAACAATTCACTGTGTAAAAGACTTTTCTCTTCATCTGCCCTCTGGTTCTTTATACCAATTACCTCAAGTCTGTGGTCTCTGGTTACTGAACCACTGACAGTGGAAACTATTTCTCCTTACCTGCTCTATCAAAACAGTCATACTTTTGAACACCTCTATTAAAACCCCCTTTAGTCTTCTCTGTTGTAAGGAGAATAATCCTAGCTTCTCCAATCTCTCCATCTAATTGAAGTTCCTCATTGTTGGTGAGGAATGAAATTAACAGAAGTGCTGGTAGAAATCATCCATTTTTGACAAACTTTTCATACTTGTTCATAGAGGGTGTGGGTATCGCTGACTAGATCAGCATTTATTGCCCATCCATAATTGTCCCTTGAGAAGGTGGTGGTGAGCTGCCTTCTTGAACCGCTGCAGTCCATGTGGTGTAGGTACACCCACAGTGCTGTTAGGAAGGGAGTTCCAGGATTTTGATCCAGCGACATTGAAGCTGCTATTCATTACTTTGCCAAGTGCAGATATTGTTCCGAAACCAACAATCTGTAATCGCTCCCCTGAAAACCACACCATGAGTTGCTGTCCAACATCCAACAAACACATCTCATTAACCACCCAGCTTTAAACAATCTGCATTAGTTTGAAAAATTACAAATGTATATTTGCAATAATGGGGCAGTTTAAAATGCCTGAAAGTCATATATCCTGGAACGAGAATGATCAGTCAATAATGAGGTACTAAATTGCTTTGTTTGAAAGAACAATTAATCGAGTGTTTTACTGAGGTACTAGGCTTGTTTCTGGCGTGTACAGTAAGAGTGTTCACTATTAAACTATTAAACCAAGGTGGCGTTTATGCTGCAGTGATCTTTCCCAGTGCTTGATGAGAAAACATTTTTCAACCAACTCAACCCCATCTCCCCTGTCCTCTCACCATCCCACAGAAGCTCCACCCATCATCCCAACTATCCCACCACGGCCAATCCTTCCACTATTCTCCCAGACTGGGATACAAATGTTTTTAAAATGCAGCTAAATTCTGTCTCTGACATGGATTTTCACTCCCAAGGTAGCTGCGTGGAGCTGGAAAATCTCCCAGCTCACCACACCTGCCTCGGGAGAAGTGCCCCAGATGGCGGGATCTTTGCTCTAGGGGGGCGGATGTAGGATGGAATCAGGGCTGGCCCCCCTTCAACTACTTACCCAGATCGGAGGCAGCTACAGGGGCTGAGTGCCAAGGCGGGCTGTTTAAAAGGTCTGCCCCGTTTCTGTGGAGCTTTGTCCCGGTTATTTTCTTAAACATAAGGCCCTCTAGCCCTCATCTCTCACACCCCTTCACCTCCTCAATCACTCCCCATGTCATGCATGCCAACTCATGCCAGCCCATGCCAGTCACCCACCCCCATGGCCCGTATACCTTCCATGCCAACCTATGTCCATCTACCCACCATCTATGACCCTTTATAGCCCCATGCCAACTTTATGACAACCCTTGCACCCCACAAACCACCCTTTGCCCTTAACCCTCCAAGCCAGCTCACCCAGTATCTTATGGGCAGACCTCAGGAGCCAAGCTGAGATGAAACAAAATAAAGTTCTCAGTGTCTATTACAGACTTCACTATAAGTTAAAAAAAACACTCTCACTGAGTGGTGGTTGTAGGGTGAGGGCTGGTTTTGGTTTTACAGCTTTTGGTTTTTGGTTTTACAGTACTGAAGTGGGCCTTTTAAAAAAGCCTGCCCCAGCAGTCGGCAGTTCCTGTGGCTGCCTCCAAACTGTTTCTGGGGGCAGTGGTCCTGAATTCAGGTGGCACCCATACCTTCCGGAATGAAAGTTCAGGGCACTTTCTCCCAAGTTGGGTTTGCAGAGTCCGGAATTTTTCTGACTCTGTGCTCCTGACCCAGGAGCAAAAATTCAGCCCAGTGTGTCTACTCATGCCAACTCATGCCCACCACCCATGCACTCCCCCTTTGTCCTTACACCCTCCATGCCAACTCACCCAGTATCCACCATGGATAGATCTCAGGATCCATGCTGAAATTGAATAAAATAAAGTTATAAATATCACGGAATTCACTATATATATATATATATATATATATATATAAAACACCCGCATTCATCAAATCCCATTCAATATATTTTAATCACCTCAAGTACCTAAACGTCTATGAAACAAACACTTGCATTCATAACCCACATCCTTTAATGACCTCTTTGATCTGTCAATCAAACTGTGAACTTACAGCCCCCTACAGTGATAATGATAGGCTGTGGAAATCTGCCAAGCATTACTAATGCTATTATGATAGCACTTAGGCTTATGTCTACAGTTACTTAAACTGCTAGAAACTGCTCAGGCACAGGCAGGCAGTTCTTTTTTCTTCAATTTTTAATGTACAGGGGATTTAGATAACTTGATGGTTTGACAGTTCTACAGACCTTACCTGTCCTTCAAGAGCATTTACATCTACTCTAAAAAATTGTAACTTAGACACTACGGGATAAAACCATTGCTCCAGTGAAAATTGGGTCCATTTTAACTCAGCACAGAGTTTGTGCTTCCTTCCTGTGGGAGTCACATCCCACCCCAGATCACTCTCTCCCACCTGCGCCCCAGTGAAAATGGTTTCTGCCAGAAATGGGTTGGGACTTCTGGAACTGTGGTCCATTCACCATTTTGGATAAACCACAAATGTCCTCCTTGCTCTGCAGATTATTCCAAACACACCACCCTTCATGTGAAAAAGTTCTTTCTGGGATCCAGTCATAAATGCACTTCTCATTAACTTAATACTCAGTCTCTGGTGGGAAATTCCAGCTGATGTGAAAGATGCTCCTCAAACAGATTATTTCTTCTTACTTCCTTCTCTGATCTTCAAATACAAGGAATTTTAATAATTCTCTCATATTGTCAACTCGCCTTCTGAAATGAATATGCACACAGTTTCGTCTGAAAGGTGTCAACCAATCCCAAACCAATTACTGTAAATTCCCTCGCACACACTGCTCCACCAAACCTCTTCTATAAAATGTGTTAAACTGTTCAGTGGGTGGCTGCATCTTTGTTTAATTCAAGCTTTTATATTTTGCACAGGGTGAATGTAGTATTCAACTGGGGAAGATAGCTGGGATTTCAGACTCACGCCTGGATTACTGGGGCCTATTACTTCATTGAGAAGTGCAAATTGATAATAAAATGGGGGAGGGGCTGTTCATTAGGGTCATCTAATTAATGAGAGGTTACAAACTGTATTAATTCTAGAAATTGCCATGCTAATGCATTTATCATTGTTATTCTGGTCCAGTCCTCAGGCTGTGTCTGGGGCATCCCATATTTAATACTGATATCTTACTTCAACATCTTTAAGCAGGGCAGGGACAATTTAGCCCCTGTGGCTAGATTATGAGGAGGTGCCATCAGTTAAGGGGCAAGATATACACTTGTGTGCTATTATACATCTTCAGGCAGTTTTTTATCCATTCTAAATTTTGAGACAAAGATGAATGAGTTGGGAATGAAAAATCATCCCATTTTTACTGGCCAGTAATTAGCTCTTCCTCTGCCTTTCAGTGTGAGGCAGTATAATCTCGTGCTGCCTCTAATAATACACCTTAATCTAATAATACATCTTAATCTCTGCTGCATCAATGTGACATTTCCCTTTCGAATCACAGCCATTCTGTGACCTTTCTGTGTTTAACTGCCAATTAGTGTCAGATTATTTGCAGTTTTCTGTTGCTGCTCATGATGCTAACAACAGAATGGAGTCTATATCAAACTCATTCAAATAACAGTAATACCTGCACTTTCTCACTGAAATACTGCACAGCATTAACTTGTCTTTATGGGGCACCTTTAATTCGTTAAAACATCCCAAAGGCACTTCACAGGAGTATAATCAAACTAAGGGCAGGATTTTCCATTCCATCCCCCCCCCTCCCCCCAGTAGGCGGGGGCAGCAAATATCCCGGGATTGAAAAAGTCAGTTTCAGGTCGAGTTAACAACAGCCTGTTCCAGACCTCAATGCCATGTCAGAAACACAATTTGAATACGTTTGAATGTCATGAACGCTCATTACAAAGGACCCTTGTCAGGATCGTCGTTCCCCCCTCCCCACATTGGATCAATAGGCCACACCGGCATCTAATTAGGCCAGCGTGTTCTCAACCGTACCTAAGCGATGTGTACCTGGCAGCCTTCCCCTCGTTCGTGACTTCGTAGTCCGCTCGCCTGCCTTGCATCGCACAGCGCTTGTGGCACCTCAGTCTCCACACCAGGCTTCTCAGGCAGCGCCACATCGTTTCCAGGAGGCTTTCAGAAGCAAGGCTCTACGTACAGGACCAGCGGCGGGGTGGGGGGGTGGGGGAGGGTGGGTTGTACTGTGCTGCAGGGCAAGGGTTCAACAGGGGGAGGGATGGAGGAAACCACACAGAGGCAAGGGAATAGGTTTTGGTGCAAGGCCTTGACTAGGGGATGTGGTGGAGAATGGGGAAGGTTGCACTCAGACACATGGCTGTGGGTGTGCAGGGGGCTGAGCGTCCTTTGGGTCACAATGGGGAGAGAGTCTCTTATAGAGGGACACAAGCCAGTTGGAGCCAGACTGGGAAGTTCATGGAGTGAGAAAGTGCTTTAGTTTACATTTCTGAGCTTGCAATGACTGGCCTTCTCCCAGTCCAGGGAGGGGGAGGGCATGTCAGTACAGTGTCAGTCATCTCCAGTATGCTGTGTGCAAAGGTTGGTCATAACTTCACGCGAGTCGGTCCAGGGGGTCTGTGGCATAATAGTGGTCTACAGATGGCACACTCACAGTCCGGGGAGGCATCTGCAGCCTTTGGATGGGGAAAAGGTCTCATTGGTGGCAGTGAGAGAGGGTGGGGGGGCATCTCTAAGTGTCACTCTGCAATAAGCCTCTGGATGGGGAAGGGTAAAGTACACATGGATCACAGGCACATCCACCTCAAATGATTCAGGGATGTTCACCACAGTCACAATGGGATTAAGGATTACAAGGGGAGGGCTGAGAGTTATTGCAGGGAAAGAAACCTGAACATTATGTTCCTCCAGAATGACGGGAGGGGGTTCCACATTCACACAGGGAAGGTGCAAGGTGGTCTGGCAGTAAAACCTCAACAACACCATGTTGAAATCTGAAGTGATGGTGCAGCAGAAAATAAAACTGAGAAATAACTCAGGGCAGGATTCTGAGGGCCTGGAGAGGGAGTGATGCACTGCACCAGGGGGACACCCAACTGAACTATGAGGAGAGATGCACAGCTGGGAAATGTTAGCAATGACAGTGCAGGGAATCAGGAGAGTTAAGCAATGAAGCTCATTCATGTGAGACTAATCCTGAATCCTGTCACTAATCGATCTCCTTCTAATAAGCCCTTGCTCCAAACATGGAAATTCCCCAGAGTGAGAATAAAGTCAAGAGCAAGTGGGTGATTGGACAAGCTGTAGATGTCTGTTAAAAGCAGGACCTCAGAATCTTGGCTCTGGAAGGTTCACAAATGGAAACCCTCAGCCCCCCTGAAATAATCTCACTCCCTCACTAAATATTTGCCCTCATCTGTATTCCAAAGAGTGTAGTCTCATCAGCAGCACATCCAAGAGTCTGGCCAAAGCAATCTCATTGCAGTTGGTCATGTGATGGGATGGAGCGGTTGTGGAGAAGCATAGTGTGGTTCTTGAAATGGATATGGTGCTGACCAGGATTTCAGTGGGCAATAGATGCCGACACTGGAACCAAGCTCTTGAACCCACAGCCGCTCATTAATGATCGACAGAAATAGGATCTTTGGAGGCTGATGCTCACTCAGGTCTTTCTCTCATTGACCCTGCAGAGAGGAGACCTTCAGGAAGATGGAGGCTGCATTTATTGCTGCATGCATAATCGCAAACAGGCATGACAGAAGGCGGAGAAGATTGCAACAGCGGCGCCAGGCTCGCCAAAGGGAGGAGCTTCACCCTGATGAGCAAGGGGCAGCAGGACCCTCTCCAGACACAGAGGATGAGGGGCACAGAAATGTTGCTGTTGGGGGCTCCGAGGACTAAGGGTCTACAGAGCAGGCATCGTCTTTTCTGCAGATGAGTGGGAGACAGTGTTGTCAACGCCTCTGCGTGTGCAGGGACATGGTGGCTCACAACTGTCACATTCTCCAGGAGTTGGCATCACGGTGACTGGGAGGACATCCATTGCCAGTGGCTCTGAAAGTCACCACATCTCTTAACTTCTACACGAGTGGCTCTTCCCAGGGCTCCACCGGAGTACCCTGCTGCATTTCGCAAGCTTCCACACATGAGTGCTTATAGGAGGTGACCTTTTTGCCAAGGCCCACAATTACATTCACTTTGCTAAAGATGAAGCCAGCCTGGATGCCAGAGGTCTGCACTTTGTCGCTATTTCCGGATTCCCACAGGTGCCTTCAGCTGCATTCATCGGGCCGTTAAAGCTCCCTGACAACAGGCACTGCAATATATTAATGAGATACCCAGGAAGCTGCCATGACTTGAGTAGATCGCAGGTCCCGGACATCTTCGAGGGACCACACAGGATCCAGGATTGGCTCATCGGTGACATAAGGTGCCCGCAAAGGATGTGGCTAATGACACCCATCCGACATTCACAAAACCCAGCTGAGAGAAGGTACAACGATGCTCATACCGCTACCCAAACATCAGCGGAGCAGGCCATTGGCATCTTGAAGATGTGATTCCGATGCCTGGACAGATCTGGCGGTGCACTCCAGTACACTACCCAGGGGGTGTCACTGATCATCGTGACTTGCTACTCACTGTACAACCTGGCGCTGAAATGGGGGAGAAATTGCCAGATGCCAAGATGAGGAGCTGCACATCTTCTCCGATGAGGAGGACATCAAAAGGGATGAGGGCGATGAGGTCGAGGAAGACGAGGCTGCAGGGGAAGAGGCCATAGCATGGGCCAGTCGACACAGGTGTGCACGTGAGGTCCTCACAGCCAACAGATTCCACGAGGGGAATGACAGGTAGTACTAAATTTCCTCTTGTACAAGTGCCCTCCACCATGGACCAACATGAACATCAGTGTTGCCGTCCCTCTCATTTCAACCATCCACATAAATCTGGGAGTGAACGGTTACACATCAGGCTCACATTGCCCTGATCCTTTGAAGGCTGATGAAGCCTCGAGAGTGTGTGTTCTTGCTGAGATGAGGTGCTAACTGGAGGATGGCAATAATCATGAGTGACTTTAATCCATATATAAAGTAGAAAAATCGGATTGGCAGTAGTAGCCTGGATGAGGAGTTCATAGAATGCTTTTGAGATAGTTTCTTAGAGCAGCACGTTCTGGAATCAACCAGAGAGCAGGTTATATTAGACTTGTTATTGTGTAATATGACAGGATTAATTAATAACCTCAGAGTAAAGGCACCCCTAAGTAGCAGCGACCACAATATGATTGAATATTACATCCAGTTTGAAAGGGAGAAGAGTGGGTCTAAGACTAGTATCTTAAACTGAAATAAGGGCAACTTTGTGGGCTAGAAAGCTGAGCTAGCTGAAGTGAACTGGGATGCTAGGTTAGGGGACAGATCAACAGAGAAGCAGTGGCAGACATCTAAGGGGATATTTCAGAATACTCAGAATAATTATCTTCTTACTAAAAAGAAAAATTCTAAAGGAAGGACTCGACATCCGTGGTTAATCAAAGAATTTAGTGAAAGCATCAAACTTAAAGAAAAAGCATACAACTGTGCAAAGATGAGTGGCAGGTAAGGTGATTAGTCAGAATATAAAGAAAAGCAGAGAATGACTAAAAGGTTAATCAGGAGAAAGAAATTAGATTATGAGAGGAAGTTAGCTAGAATGTAAGAGTTTCTACAGGTATTTAAACTGGGTAAGTAAAGAGTAGGTAAAGTGAGTGTTGGTCCTCTAGAGAGTGCTTCGAGTTCAAGCTTTTTTAGTTCCTTTGCTTGTTCAAATTCTAGCGTCTTCATTTGTAACTGAGGTCTCACTCCCTCCAGCTGTGACTCACTAGTGTCAGGTTTCACTTCCAACTGTAAAGGCTGTGCTATACTTTTAACTATATCCGATTTCCTAGCCCCCGCAGATAACCCCAATTTTAACTTATATGCCAACTCTGTTAACTTACTTTTGCTTATTTTCTCCAACCCAATCAGAGTTCTCTCTTCTACTCCCAGACAAGTCTTAACAATTGCAATCTCACCACTTCTAAAATACCTCACCAACTCCTGAATTCAAAGTGCCTCTCGTACTCATAAGCTCAAGACTCACCAATTCCTAACCAATCGAGGAATGAGAAATATAATTTATCCCGGACGAGCTCCCAATTGTTATGACCGATGCAATTGGTAAAGCTGAGTTATTTAAAAATCCCAGAGGGAAACTTTAAACAACTGTCATAACCTATCATTTTAAGTGTTATGTTTGAGATGCAACTCTAAATTCAGGAGTCAGACCACCAGTTCTAGAGGCTTTACATTAAAATAATTGAAACATTTTATTAATTTACACAGGTTAAAATATATGTACATATGGCTTCAAATTACTACTGTCATCACTTTTAACAAATTTCCAAACTAATCTCCCTTAAGGCACTGGAATTTAGAAGAGTGAGGGGTGATTTGATTGAAGTATATAAGATCCTGAACAGTCTCAACAAGTTGGACGTGGAAAGGATGTTTCCTCTTGTGAGTCCAGAACTAGGAGTCACTGTTTTAAAATTAGGGGTTGCCCTTTTAGGACAGAGATGAGGAGAAATTTTTTCTCTCAGAAGGTTGTGCGACTTTGGAATTCTCTGCCTCAGAAGGTGGTGGAGGCGGGTTCACTGAATATTTTTAAGGCAGAGATAGATAGATAGATGTCAGGCAAGGGAATCAAAGGTTATCGAGGGTAAATGGGAATGTGGAACTCAAAACACAAACAGATCAGCCATGGTCTTATTGAATGGTGGAAAAGGCTCGAGGGGCCGAATGGTCTACTCCTGCTCCTATTTCATATGTTTGTATCTTCCGGCATCACAGGTCAGAAGGTGCTGCCTCTTCAAGCGTCTCTCCAGGATATCATCAGTGGACTCATAGCAGTATGCCTTCGGTCTGACAAAGCTCCTCAAGGAGATTCATCTCCAACAATATAACAATGTATTGTGTGTAACCTTGATGGTGATACTGATAGTTGGCACTTGTTCCAAGGCAGCTAAGGATATTCTGCAAGTATTAATCCATTTTGAGATCACTCAGTCCTCTTTCTCACCTCTATCTCCAGTACATTGATATCCGGCACTCTCAGTTAGGGATGCAGGCTGCATTTAGCTGGACCTTTCCAAAAAGGTCGAGTGCCTCAGGATGGCCATGTTCACACACTTGCCTGCCAGACATTAAAACGCCTCCTCTTTCACATGAACAGTCTCCCCTAATGGCCCACCCTGGCCCTTGCGAACTCGAAAATGCAAACAGACCATGGAGCCTTCAAGGTGACACTTTGCTGTTAATAAACAGCACACATCATCAGTTCCTTTACATCCACGCTCTTAGCCCATTGCTGCCCTCAACATTATCTTGCCATCAAACTAATATATGCGCATTGAGAGCTCATTGACTGCAACACATCACCATTTGGATTTATTATCACTGACCTCAGCGGATGTTTAGATGAGGGGATGCTTAGCAGAATGTATGGCCCAGCGCTGCTTCCTTATTTTGTGATGAGACCCTTGTGGGCACAATGCAGACAACGACAAGGTGGGAAACGCTCAATTTTGTAGCTTTGAGCGCTAGGACAGTAATGTGGCTATGGTGGGCAGATCTCCAGCACATCGAGGTAGGAAGGTGCTCAGACCTATCGGTGAGCTTACACTTACCAGTACGCTCAGAGTCGGCAATGCGCAGGGGCAGACAGGAGCGCTCACAAGCTCTGAGTAAGGGCTCACAGATTGAAAACCCTGCCTGATCATAGAGTGTGCATGGAATTCCAGGAACTATTCCCCTTCTCCAGGCATTTCCACATCTCTCCTTCTACATTACACCTTCATCTTTAAGAATGTAGATGAGTCAGATCAACTCAGCCTCAATCTTAAACAGCCGAGAATGAAGATGACATGACTCAGCAAAGTACGTGAGCGAGTTTTCTTCCACAAGAACACTTGACAGTGTGGGTGAGGCAACACTGACATCGGGAATGATCCGAGAACGGACACACACTGCACACAACATTGAACGGAGGCACATGATAGTGACAGCTGTGATAAGTGGAGGGAGGGACCATGGTGTAACACCTGACTGAATACAACCCAGCTCAGGGTAAAGAGGAGGCATAAACAAGAGGAGATGTAAAATGGGTGCCTTTCCACTTACAGTGGTGGAAAGTATATACATGGGGTGAATACCCGTGCCTATGTTGTGTTCCTAATATTTCTTGATCTTCCTAACCCTCCCGCTATGTTTTGGTGCATCCCCGACATCCACAGTGGAGGTGGAGGCAGGCTGCTGCCTGCTACACTCTGTTGTCTGTGATGACTTTGGCGGGCGTCCTCTGGAGGGCAGGAAGACGTAGGAAGCCCTGGCCTGCTTTGGCTATCCTGCAGTGTGGCAGTGCACCCTCCTCAGCCTGTGGAGCTGGAGATGATGGAGCCACAGGAAAAGGGAATTGGGATTGGCTGGGCACTCTGGGTACTCACATGGGTAGATAATCTCAGGGCTCCCAGCTGCTGGTCCCCATCCTTGTAGTGCCTGAGGGCCCCTGGCTGACTCCTTGAGGGGAACGGGCAGCTGGAGTGAGATTGAGTTGTCTTGGCCCTCTCTCGTCTAGCCACAGCTGGATGCCGCCAATGCTGACAGCAATGGGTTGCAACTCGTGCAGCAGCACATTCACTGTGTCCTGGACCAAGATCTCCATGGCAGCAGCCATGCTACCAGTGCTGACCTTGGTGTGCTGGCATGCTGGCACTATAGCCTCAGGCGGAATGCGGGTGGACTCCTCCACCGTACGTCGCAATCTGAGGAAAGCAGCTGACAACGCTTCCTGATGTTCCCCTGACTGTTGCTGCAGTTCTATCAACTGAGTTACGGCCCAGTCCCCAGGCCTGTCATCTGACTCAGACTCAGCAGAATCCTGGCCCCCAGCAGAATCCTGGTCCCCAGCAGAACCCTGGCCTCCAGCAGAACCCTGGCCTCCTGCAGAATCCTGGCCTCCTGCAGAATCCTGGCCCCCAGCAGAATCCTGGCCTCCTGCAGAATCCTGGCCCCCAGCAGAATCCTGGCCTCCTGCAGAACCCTGGCCTCCTGCAGAATCCTGGTCCCCAGCAGAACCCTGGCCTCCTGCAGAATCCTGGCCTCCTGCAGAATCCTGGCCCCCAGCAGAATCCTGGCCTCCTGCAGAATCCTGGCCCCCAGCAGAATCCTGGCCTCCTGCAGAACCCTGGCCTCCAGCAGAATCCTGGCCTCCTGCAGAATCCTGGCCCCCAGCAGAATCCTGGCCTCCTGCAGAACCCTGGCCTCCTGCAGAACCCTGGCCTCCTGCAGAATCCTGGCCCCCAGCAGAATCCTGGCCTCCTGCAGAACCCTGGCCTCCAGCAGAATCCTGGCCTCCTGCAGAATCCTGGCCCCCAGCAGAATCCTGCCCTCCAGCAGAATCCTGGCCCCCAGCAGAACCCTGGCCTCCTGCAGAACCTTGGCCTGCAGAACCCTGGCCTCCTGCAGAACCCTGGCCCCCAGCAGAATCCTGGCCCCCAGCAGAATCCTGGCCTCCTGCAGAACCTTGGCCTCCTGCAGAACCCTGGCCTCCTGCAGAACCCTGGCCCCCAGCAGAACCCTGGCCCCCAGCAGAATCCTGGCCCCCAGCAGAATCCTGGCCTCCAGCAGAATCCTGGCCTCCTGCAGAACCCTGGCCCCCAACATAATCCTGGCCTCCAGCAGAATCCTGGCCCCCAGCAGAATCCTGGCCTCCTGCAGAACCCTGGCCTCCTGCAGAACCCTGGCCCCCAGCAGAATCCTGGCCTCCAGCAGGTCCTCCGAGTGCTGGCTACCTTGGATGTCCCTGCCCCTGCCTGCTGTGCTGTCCTCACTATGACCTTGAGCCTGCTCTAGAACAAGGTCCCACCGTGGTGTGTGTCTCTGGGCTGGTGGAGGGTGTGGGTGAGCGCTGTGATAGGTCTTCCACATGTGTTTCCTCAGCAGCTCCATCCGAGGCTGGCTCATGGTGGGGCTGGGCCACGTCTCCTGCCTCCCACTGCACTCAGTGTGCGAGGGGAGAATCCCACCCAACATTTGACAGTTATTTGGACAGATGACAAAAGCTTGGTCGAAGAGGTAAGTTTTAAGGAGCGTCTTAAAGGAGTAGTGAGCGAAGGAGAAGTTTGGAGAGGGCCACCAATGGTGGAATGTTTATATTCAAGGATGTGCAGGAGGTCAGAATGAGGAGCAGAGAGATCTCAGAGAGTTGTGTGGCTGGAGGAGGTTACAGAGGTAGGGAGGGGCTGAGGCCATGGAGTAATTTGAAAACAAGGATGAGAATACTAAAATCAACGAGGAGACAGTGGCCATAATGTTCCCAGCCCGCTGGCATTGGGCATGTTCAGTGATGTGAGCGGACAATATGGCGCGATCGGTTTCATGATGGCATGAACCCAGTTAGCGATCATCCGCTCAGCCCGCCGATGCCGGGCATCGTTTCCCGTCATCGGATGTCGGGAACCTCATTGTAATACATCAGCGTATCATTATCAGGCCAGCCCTCCGGACTCGTTCCCACCGCCCCCCCCCGCCACCCCACCCCCCCCGCCCCCCCACACCCCCCGTCGCTGGATCATCTGCCCATGTCAGCGGGAAAACACACCAACGTGTTTCACAACCGCACATAAGTGACATGCACCTGGTGAGCTGCACTCGCTCAGGACTTCAAGGTTTGTTTGTCTACCTTGCTTCGGGCAGCTCTCACAGTCATCAGCTCCAGGATTCACAGGCAGCACCACATCACTTTTAGTGGGGCTCACGGGCAGGTCTCTACCTACCAGACCAGCTGAAAGGCGGGGGTGGCTTTTCAATGGCTGCAGGGCAAGGACTCGCTTGGGGAAGGGGGAGAAGTGGCCTCAGGCAAGGGAAGTGGCTACAGGGCGAGGGCTTGTACTGGGGAAGGAGGGTATCCCAGGGTGGGAGGTGTACATATTGATCTGTGCAAGTGGCCTCAAGATGGTGAGGGCTGAGGAGGCAGTCTCCAGAGGAGATGAGGCCAGATGGAGATGTGAGGGTGTGTGTGAGAGAGTGAGTGCTGATGTCCCTTGAGCTGGCAGTGAGTGAGATGCCAGTGAATGTGTGATGGGTTTGTGAGTGTGTGAGTTTTGAGTGATGAGATGTTGCCTTACCCTGGCAGCACTGATGAGATCATTCATCCTCTATCTGTATTGGGTGGTCAACCTCTTCTGTGCAGCACTGGCACTGATCACCACTGCCACCACCTGCCATGCTGGATTGGTGATGCCACTGCACATCATGTGGCCAGTGCGGGGGTAGAGGACATTGTGGTGGCCTCCATGGTGTGCAAAAGACATTCCAGTGACGTGTCACTAAACCTGGGGGCTGCAGTCTTCTTGCCTTTCGTAGGCATCTTCCCTGCAGTAGGTGTGACTTGGAAGCACTGAGATGTGTGCGTGCGGCTGGACTTTAAATATGGTGCCTGGCATGATGAAGCAGCGAGGTGATGGCATGGCGGGATAATGAGAGCCCACCCACCATGGAAAGGGCATGTTTCCCAGGAATGCATAAGTAATGTGGTGGGATTGGGAACGATACGGAGTGAAAGCCCGTTATTGCGGTCGGCAGGTAAAACAACCCGTTACCACACTTGGTGCAAACCTGGGACAATTCCACCCAACATGGGCGGAGATTTCCGTGCCCACTATTATCAAGCATGTTTGGCAGCATGAGGGGACAATGTGGCAAGAAGGCCAAAAATCGGTTTCACGGCATTGTGAAACCAGTTTGCGATTGTCCGCTGAGCCCTTCAATGGGTGCGTTTCCCGCCATCAGACATTGGGGACCTCATCTAAATGCATCTACACATCACTATAAAGCCAGCCTGCTGGAATGATCCTCTCCTGTTGAATTACCAGCCCATGTTTCACAGCAGCTTGTATAAGGCGTCTACTTGGCGGGCTGCACTTTGTGGGGAACTGAGAGGTAAGTGCATAGTAACATTGTGCAGCGCTCACCAGGGTCGACTGTTGGACTTCAAGGTTGAAGTGACTTAGTGGGGGTGGGGATGCTGCCCTGCGGCTGAAGGTAGTGCACAACCACATGTGGGGTTGGTGGGGGGTGGGGTGGGAGGAGGGAAGCGGCCACACATTAGGGACACCTGTATAAAGTGACCATTCCTCTCCAGCTGAGACAGTTCAGGCGCAGCCACATTGATATGATTGGAATTGAGCTTCTAGCTTATCTGCCCATTCAGGCAATGCAGAGACATCAAAGTTCCACCAAGTGCTCCAGAGCTTTTCACTGCTGCCCCCCCTCCCCTGCCAGCAAAGATTGCAAACTCATGAGTATTTTAGTGGATTGCAGAACAGTTAGATGACTGCGCACATTGTACAATCTCCTTGTTAAAGCTGGCCATGGGGCAGTCACTGGTGGAGGTGCTCACAGCCCCTTGCAATATCAGCATTCTGGTTTGGACCAATCTCCCCCATGGTTCAAGCTAACAGTGCAGCCATGCAGTGCGGGTTGAGAGAATGCCTGTGCCTGAGCTTTAGAGCACAGCATACAGTCCAGTGGGCAAAGCTGCTGCCAATCAGTCAGGTGGAGTGGGGCGGAGGTGGGTGGGGTTTCAGGCAGCCATGCAGCGCAATAATCATTGGCCATCCAAGTGGTGGCCAGCACTCTCCTGGATGCATGAAGGGACCTTCAGACTTAACCAAGAGAGGTTCTTAGTATGTCCAAGCTAAACCACGTGTCTCTCACTTTCATCCTGCAGGAGGAGTACATCAGGGTCATGGAGCCTGGTGAACTAGCTGGATGCCTCGTGATGTACAGAGAGTGAAGACAATGGAGGAGAGACTGACTGAGGCTCCTGGCTATGCAGAGGGAGGAGCAACACTCTCTGGAAGAAGCGGCGTTTGGGACTCCTGCACACACTGCCGAAGAACCACAGTGAGGCGTCTGCACCTAGCGACACCCAGGGTCTGTAGACTCCACCTTTCATTCCTGCAGATGACTGAGAACCAGTATCACTGAAGATTGTGCATGTCTAGGGAACTGGTCGATCACACGTGCCACCTGCTGCAGGATTTGGTGCCATGGGGACATGGAGGGCATCCACTGCCAGTAGCTGTGAAAGTGACAGTGACATTCAAATTCTACACCAGTGGCTCCTTTCAGGGCTCCATAGGTGACCCCTGTGGGATATCACAAGCCTTCACCCACAAATACATCCATGAGGTCACATCTTGGCAAGGGCACACAACTTTGTGCATTTCACCCAGGTCCAGGACAGCCAGAATGCAAGAGCGATTGGATTCACCCAGATCTTGGGAGTCCCACTGGTGCAGGGTGCCATCGACTGCACTCACATGGTGTACAGATCTCCATCGCAACAAGTTTCCATTCGCTAAATGTGTGGCTGGTGGGCGACCACCACAAACGCATTCTGCAGGTCTGCGCACGGTTTTCAGGGAGTGTCCACAATTCTTACATTCTCAGTCGGTCACAGATCCCTGACATCTTCCAGGGTCCGCTACGGCTGCAGGGTTGACTCCTCGGGGACATGTGCTACCTGCAGACACCTGTGCAGCTGCCTCAGACTGCAGCAGAGCGAAGATATAATGAGGCTCATGCTGCAATTCGCAACTTGGTGGAGCAGACCACCGGGATGCTGAAAATGAGGTTCTGGTGCCTGGACTGGTCTGGTGGAGCCCTGCAATACAGTCCACAGAGAGTGTCACACATCATCGTCATCATCTGCTGCCCCCCTTACAACCTGGCACTCCACAGGGGTGAGGAGCTGGCTGAGGAGGAGATGGAGGAGTTGGAGGTCTCCTCGGATGAAGAGAACGTCGACTGGTGTGAGGGTGAGGAGGTTTTCGAAGGCGACGATGGCAGGGATCAGGCTCTCGCACTGGCCAGATGAAGCAAAGCACTTGGGAGGCCCTCATAGCTGCTAGATTTGTGGAGGATGATAAAACGCAGTGAGGACACTCCATAGATCCTCATATCGCATCTGTGAATGTTTGACTCCGGCCAGGCTTATGGTAGCGAGAATATCCTCAGTGATAATGCTCCTGCCATGGAGATACAGTGGAGACCCTAATAGTCGCTCAATTGCAGGAGGATGATGACAACATGCAGTGCAGACACTCCATAGATCTTCACACAGCCTCTGAGAATGTCTGACTCCTGTCCGGCCGAGGGCAGATCAATTGCGCTCTCTGATCAGGGTCATATCATGAAGACGCAGCCATGAAACTTTAAAAGCATCTGATCCTTTGTCCGCCTTCAGCACCTGACCCCTTCAGGAGCACAGTGTCACTGGGCACAGATACTGAAGAGATGGGGCCAGCCCTGCCTTACAGGTGCTGAGAATACACAGAGAGAATGATGGAACTCTGTGACGCCTGCCCACTACATTCTGGCAGCAATGACAAGCACCATCGAGATGCAGGTATCAGTAATGTGTCCAGGGATCTGGACTATCACTTTGGTCTGAAGGGTACACAAAGTAAACCACAGGGAAGAGGCTCTGGACTGAGACACCTGCCTTTATCTGGTGCAGGAACCAAGGTTTCACATCTGAGTAACACAAACGCTGCTCATCATAAAAATGAGCCACAGGCAGGGAGACATTCTTGGCAGTCTATTGGCAATCGTGAACATTATGTATAAGTAATTAATACCCCTGCCCAGGCTCTGCAACTACATCTTCCTAATGGCTTGGCCTAAATAGCCAAGTGGTTATGGTACTGGGTTTGTAACCTCAAGATCAAGAGTTCAAATCTCACAATGGCAAACCATGAAACAATGTAACTTCATCTGAATAGGAACAGATGGAAACATGTTTGTACTCGAAAGAGTTACATCTTCCTAACGGCTTGGCCTAAATAGCCAAGTGGTTATGGTACTGGGTTTGTAACCACAAGTTAAAATGGCAAACTATGAAACAATGTAACTTCATCTTAAACAGATGGAAACGTGTTTGTACTCGAAAGAGTTACAAGTACTGTAACAGACATCATTTATTGGGCACCCAGTGTGGAAGGGGGTCAGGAAGCAGGAGGACCTGCTCCTGGGCCTGGCCAAGTTGGCCATTAACAGGTGCAGGCAGCGGGCGATCGACGGGGGAGTCCCGCCTGATTGTTTGTCCCTCTTCCGCGGCTACGTTCGCGGCCAGATGTCCCTGGAGAGGGAGCACGCGGTGTCTTCTGGCACTCTCAAGGCCTTCCGTGCCCGGTGGGCACCGCGGGGACTGGGGTGTTTTGTTGACCCCTTTAATCACATTTTGATTTAAAGTTTGTAAGTTTCCTTTAAACTTTGTTCTTGGTTTTCCAGCTGACCTGAATTAGGGGCTGTGCCTGATTTATCCTAATTTTGTTAATTTGGTTTTATTGGTTTTAACTCAAAAGAGTTACATCTTCTTAACGCTTGGCCTAAATAGCCAAGTGGTTATGGTACTGGGTTTATAACCCTAAGATCAAGAGTTCAAATCTCACAATGGCAAACCATGAAACAATGTAACTTCATCTGAATAGGAACAGATGGAAACGTGTTTGTACTCGAAAGAGTTACATCTGCCTAACGGCTTGACCTAAATAGCCAAGTGGTTATGGTACTGGGTTTATAACCCCAAGATCACAAGTTCAAATCTCACAATGGCAAACTATGAAACATGTAACTTCATCTGAAACAGATGGAAATGTGTTTGTACTCGAAAGAGTTACAAGTACTGTAACAGACATCATTTACACCCAGTGCAGAAGGGGGGTCGGGAAGGAGGAGGACCTCCTTGTGAACCTGCTCCTGGGCCTGGCCAAGTTGGCCATTAACAGGTCCAGGCAGCGGGCGATCGACGGGGGAGTCCCGCCTGAATGTTTGTCCCTCTTCCGTGGCCGGATGTCCCTGGAGAGGGAGCACGCAGTGTCTGCTGGCACTCTCGAGGCCTTCTGTGCCCGGTGGGCACCGCACGGACTGGGGTGTTTTGTTGACCCCTTTAATCACATTTTGATTTAAAGTTTGTAAGTTTCCTTTAAACTTTGTTCTTGGTTTTACAGCTGACCTGAATTAGGGGCTGTGCCTGATTTATCCCAATTTTGTTAATTTGGTTTTATTGGTTTCAACTCAAAAGAGTTACATCTTCTTAACGCTTGGCCTAAATAGCCAAGTGGTTATGGTACTGGGTTTGTAACCCTAAGATCAAGAGTTCAAATCTCACAACGGCAAACCATGAAACAATGTAACTTCATCTGAATAGGAACAGATGGAAACGTGTTTGTACTCGAAAGAGTTACATCTGCCTAACGGCTTGACCTAAATAGCCAAGTGGTTATGGTACTGGGTTTATAACCCCAAGATCACAAGTTCAAAACTCACAATGGCAAACTATGAAACAATGTAACTTCATCTGAATAGGAACAGATGGAAATGTGTTTGTACTCGAAAGAGTTACATCTTCCTAACCCTGCCACTAAGTCTTGGTGCTCCCTGGACATCCATAGTGGAGATGGAGGCAGCCTGCTCACCGCTATGCCCTGTCTGTGATGGTCTTGATGGGCCTCCTCTGGAGGGCTGAGACCTGGAGGGCCCCGGCCTGCTTTCAGGGTCCTTCTGTGCAGCAGTGGCCCCCTCCTTGGTCTGTGGAGCTGGAGCTGTGGGGGTCACAGGCAGAGGGGATTCGGATGGGCCAGACTCTCCCGGAGTCATCTGGGTGGATGGTCCTGGGGTGTGCACTTGCTGACCCTCCTCCCTATGGGTGTCTGAGGGCCCCAGGTTGACTCCGTGAGGGGAAGGGGTAGCTGGAGTGAGATTGAGCTGCTCCACACCCCTCTCACATACACAATGTTGGAGGCCAACTCTAGCATCAGCGATGGAGTTCAGCCCGCGCAGCCTGGACCAAGGTCTCCATGGCAGACGCAATCCTACCAGTGTTGACCTCGGTGCGTTGCAATGCCGGCGCTATCACCTCAGCCTGAAGATGGACAGACTCCTCCATCGTGCCTTACACTCTGAGGAGTGCAGCAGACATCCCTTCCTGATGTTCCCGAGCTTGCCTTTGCAACTCCAGCGTCTGTGAAATGACTGAGTCCAAAGGCTCATCATCTGACTCGGACTCAGCAACGTTCTGGCCTCCAGCAGCTCTCTGAGTGCCGGGGACCTGGGAATCCCCTGCCTCCACCTGCTGTGGATCAGATGGTGTGATGTGCTCACCAGATTGTGATCCTGAGGCTACTGTAAAGCTAGGTCCCACCGAGGTGTGTGTCTCTGCGCTGGGGGAGGGTGTGGGTGAGTGTGGTGATGGGACTTCAGGGAGGGGGCCTTCAGATTCCTCTTCAGAGGTTTCTTCAGGGCTTGATTGGAGGCCCTGGGTCGTGGACTCTGTCAGCTGCTTGGCAGATGTGCCTGTGAAAACAAGGGGAGATAACTAGTACATGACAGAGGACTGCGGACATATCACAGCATGGTTTTCTGATGGATGTTGCACTGCTGGATCCTCACTTGGTAGAGCAACGTCGACCTCACCGTCAGCACAGGACCGGTCCTGGTCATCGTCGGCCAGCTGGATGGCTCTGTTTTCAAAGTCCGCGAGGACCTTGATTTCAAGCATGCCTCCACTGGTCTGTGACCTCTCCCTATTGGTGTGTGCCAGCTTGTCCTGCATGAATAGAGATGGAGAGAATGTAAGCAGGACGCCTGCCAGGCCAGATGATAAGTATGCCTGACCTGTGTGGGTGGTGAGTGGTCCCATGGATGGGATGAGGACAATGACGATGTGTGTGAGAGAGCGAATGGTGATGTCCCTTGAACTGGCAGTGAGTGAGGGCCCTGTGGATGTGTGATGGGTTTGTGAATGTGTGAGTTGAGAGAAATGGGAAGAGTGACTCATCTTGGTGGAACAGAGGAGATCATTCATCCTCTTGCGGCACTGGGGGGGTGGCTGTCCTCTTTTGCAGGATGTTGGCACTGACCACTGCTACCACCACCTCCCAAGTTGGATTGGTGATGTTGCTGCCCATCCTGCGGCCAGAGTGAGTATAGAGGACATCACGGCAAGTCTGCACTGCATCCAGAAGGTGCTCAAGGGACACATAATTGAACCCGGGGGCTGCAGTCTTTTTGCTTTTTGGGGCCATGTGCTGCTGTCCTGGGCTGGAATCACTGAGAGGTGTGCGCACGGCTGCACTTTAAATATGGCGCCCAGTGTGATGAAACTGCGAGGTGATGGTGTGGCGGAGAATGAGAGCCTGCTTGCCATGGAAATGGCGTGTTTCCCGGGAATGCGTTATTAACGTGGCCGAATTGGGATGATGTGGCGTAAGAAGCCATTACTGGTCGGCGGGTAAAGCATCATTTTTCCCGCCCGCTGCTGCAAATTTGGATTGATTCCGCTCTATAAGTCAGTGAGCTGAGCACAAGATGATGGGTGAGGTGCACTCAGTTCGAGTAAGGCAGCAGAGTTTTGGATGACCTCAGGTTTACAAAGGATACAACACAGAGGCCAGCCAAGAATGTGCTGCAATAGAGGTAGTGAAGACATTGTGTCAGCAACAGATGAAACCAAGGCAGGACGGAGTCAGGCAACAATTCACTGGTGGAAGTAGGCAATCTTCGTGACAGTGCAGATACATGATCAGCAGCTCACCTTGGTGATAAAAACCACACCAAGGTTGCAAACTGTCTGTCAGCCTCAGGCAGTTGCTGGGCTAGGGGATAGGCTCTGTGGTGGAGACTGAAGTATTTATTTGGGGGAAATTTCTGCCCATCCAGTGCACCAGACAATTTCGAGACTGGAGGGTGTGACTTCAGTTATTGTGATGTCTGTGCCTTTTACATTCAGAGCATGGGTCACAGTTATTAACCCATCATTTCATGAGGGGACAGAAAGAAATTAATTAATAATGACCTGTTTTCTTAGATTGATTGGTAAGGGTGATTAACTCCTTAAAATGGGGTCCTGATGGGGAGACCCCATCCTTACCACTGTTTAAATTGTCATTAATGGTTACATAAGCTCCTAAAGGCTGTAGCCCACATTCTAATATTACCAACAAAACTGTCTACATTTACTTACATGCTAGAAATGGAGGACAACTTTAACATAAAGCCTCAGTCACAATGCACGTTGTTTAATGTCAATCTTGCTGACTGCTTCAAAAGTTAGTTAATGAGGTGAAGAAGTCAACAAGATGTAGGTTCTGCAGATTTGATCAAGCATTATTTTAAAGGTCACACACTGACAGAATTTCAAAGCAACAGTGAATTGTCATTCCCGTCAAATTGCTAATTCAGTGTGTGTCTTGAATTGTTTATCCTGTAAACCACAAAATCTGAAATAAAAGCAGAGAATATTACAAATACCATCAGCATCAGACAAATATAAAAACTTATGAGTCTGATGCAAACAATTCATCAGCCCCTTGTTGTTGTGTGATGGAGCCTAGATTAGTCATGATCTCATTGAGTGACATAAGAACATAGGAACAAGAGTAGGCCATTCGGCCCATCAAACCTGCTCCACCATTGAATCAGATCATGGCTGATCATCTTTCTCAATGCCATTTTCCCACACTATCTCCATATCCCTTGATGTCATTAGTAGCCTGAAATCTATCGCCCTCTGCTTTGAACATACTCAATGATTGAGCTGCCACAGCCCCCTGGAGTAGAGAATTCCAAAGATTCACCACCCTCTGAGTGAAGAAATTCCTCCTCATCTCAATCCTAAATGAGCTGCCCCTTATCCTGAGATTATGTCTTCTGGTTTTAGACCCCCCCCCACCCCCCCAGCCAAGGGAAACATCTGATCTACATCCACCCTGTCACATCCTGTAAGAATTTTATAAGTTTCAATGAGGTCACCACTCATTCTTCAAAATTCCTGGAAATACAGACCCAGTCTCCTCAATCTCTTCTCACAAGATGATCCCCCCATTCCAAGGGTTAACCTGGTGAGCCTCTGTTGCACTCCCTCTATGGTAAGTATATCCTTCCTTAGATAAGGAGACTAAAACTGTGCACAATACTCCAAGTGCGGTCTCACCAAGACTCTGTACAATTGCAGCAAGACATCTTTACTCCTGTACTCAAATCCTCTTACAATGAAGACCAACATACCATTTGCCTTCCTAATTACTTGCTGCACCTACATGCTAACTTTTAGTGACTCATGAACAAGGACACCCAGGTCTCTTTGGATACCCGCACTTCCCAACCTCTCACCATTTAACAAATACTCCGCCGCCTTCTTTTTCTCTACCGAAGTGAATAACGTCACACTTATTCACATTATATTCCATCTGCCATGTTCTAGCCTATTCACTTAACCTCACCAAGTCCTCCTGAAGCCTCCTCGCAATTTACGTTCCCATCCAGTTTGGATTCATCAGCAAATTTGGAAATATTACCCTTGATCTCCAGGTGAGAGAACAGATTAAATGGCTTCACCCTGTTTCAAGGTTCCAAGTGTTAATTATTTATGTTTGTGGTACTAATTGTACACCATAGGTATAAATTATTGGTAAATGCTTGTTATATTGTCTCGTTTTTACATTGTGGTCCACAATGATTTTGATAGAAAGCCCAGTTAAGTTTTCAAAGTTAGAGAACGTTGTCATGGGCCTTCCAATCATTTGTTTCTTTTTGCTTTTGTCCAACTTTGTCCTTCTGTCTTTCCAATGAGATGTTAAACTGAGGCCCCATCTCAGGTGGAAGTCAAAGATCCCACTGTACCATTTCGAAGAAGACTATGGGAGTTCTCCTTGATGTCCTGGTCAATATTTATCCCTCAACTAACATAATTAAAAATGGATTATCTGGTTATTATTACATTGCTGTTTGTGGAAGCACAAATTGGCTGCTGTCTTTCCTACATTGTAACAGTGACTACATTTCAAAAGTATTTAATTGACTGCAAAACATGTTGGCGTGGCTTAAGGTCATGAAAGGTGCTTCAGAAATGAAAGTTCTTTCTGTCTTTCTTATCATGCTCTGAGGTAAGGAGTGAAAAAAATGAAGAGCTGTTCAGACATTCCCACACTTGTGCTGGCATCGAGCAAGGATAGCAGTGGGCACGGTGGTAATGGTGGCTTGCACAGACACATGGCATGCTGAAACTGCACAAGTTAGCACTTTCAAGAGAGGAGCATCAGCTGATGGAGGGACTGGTTACACGCAGAGTTCTATTGTTGGGCAAACAGGTATTTATTTCAAAGCTGGGATATAAGCTGAGTCAGCCCATTTTGCTTCTTTCAAAACAGATCTCAGCGACATAATGACACCCTTGATCTCTTTTGGTTAGCAAGTGACCAAAGAAAGCCAGGCCCACACACCCTGAGCTCTTAGAAAATCATTTCATTCATAGGAAAAGTAATAAGATTACATAGCTTAATTTTTACTCCAAAGTGAATTTAAAATGTTCAGTGCTATTTTACATCTCTCTCATTCTTCTTTATCATGTTCATTATTAAAAAATAATAGAAAATCATGTTTACAGGTGCTGCAATACAGAGAAATTTACACTGGCTTGAAAGTTGCCAAGATTTGCCTTTGAATGCTTTAGAATTCTGGATGCCATTTAGTCATTCCTAATTTGAAGTTAGTCCTTTATTGAAACACTAAACTGAGGTGATGGAATCCTACGGCACTGAAGAAGGCCATTCAGTCCATCATGCCTGTGCCAGTGTGAACTGGCCCTTAAAGAACTAAAAATACTGCAGATGCTGGAAATCTGAGATAAAAACAGGCAGTAATTCTGGAGAGAGGGGAGTTTTATTAATGTTTCAGGGCTCTGTCTTCTGGAGAATCTATTATTCAGGAGTCAATCTAAACAGACAACATTCCATGAGGGAGAAGATGAAACTCTTGTTGTAAATAATTCTGAAAATGAGTGATGGACATCCATCAGGTATACTCTCAGTTTATCTGATATACCCTCAGTCTATCTGACATAGCCTCATTTTATCTGATAACCCTCAGTCTTTTGGCTTCAAGGAAGAGGAGCAAATGATCACTGTACAATTTTGAAAGGCAGAGAATCCTAATGTGAAGACAGATGAAATGTCCAGAATGGCCCAGGACCAAAATGGATGTGACTTCATTCCAGCCCTGCAATCTATCCACAATCCAGGAAGAAGTAAGGTTGAGGGATTAGCAACAGCAGACTGCTATCACAGCGACAGAGCTGATTCTCATTGCATGATAGGAAGATGATGCTTTGATAAGATTATGATGTGAGAGAAGGCCTGTTATTGGGTCAGATGAAACACAGCAACCTGCATTTTGTGGTCACTGGTGAGTGAATGGCACTTGCTGTTCATGGCACTTACAATTGCCCACAGACGTTCTGTGGCCTTTTCTGTGGCAATACAGGGAAATTAGAGAGGCATTGCAATGTGACGCTGTCTACAGGGAACTTCTGGTTTGTGTGAACAGGGCAAAAACAGCATGTCTCTTCAACTAATCAGAGGCTGAAGGGCTGAATGGCCTACTCCCGCTCCTAAGTCCTGTGTAATCAGGCTGAAGAGTCCTCGGAGATATGCAGAGGAGGATGTTTGGGACATCAACGTTAAGACCAGTTCCGTGTCTAACCCCGCACCGGCGCTTGACTCAATTTTTAAGAAGATAACCAATAGGTGACCGGGGGCTGTAGTGGGAAGGGGTTAAACTGCATGACGAAGCACTGGCCACCCACTCCCCTCCCAAACCACCGTCCCCCCCTCAAACCCAAACCACCCACCCCCAAACCCCCCCCACCCCCACCCCCAGTTTGCCACCAGGAGGCCATCGCCATTCATTGGCTGGGGGCTGGGTTATGTGCCTCACTGTCGGGGGGGTGGGGGGGTTGATTGCTGACTGGAAATTTCAGTCTGTGTTGGAACAATGGCATTAATAGGTGCTTTAATTAGCTTAAGCAGCCAATTGCAAAATGGCTCAGGGCCCATCGCAGGAAGTTGCTGGTCAGCCCACCCCCAGTTCCGCTTGTGCAGTTGCCTGAAAATTCCACCCACAGTGTAAACTGGAAAGTATAAGTTTGAATATTGAATTCAGTGTCAAATCATGTTCCAAAAATGAAATAGAGAGAAAGAAAGATGGAATTGATAGAGATAAAAGAGCCAGAAAGAAACAGTAAAAGATATTCATACCAAGCCTTGAATACAATGCTAAACCGTTTACAGTCCTGCTTTATCGAGCATGAAGAATGGGCCATATCTATCGCTCACCAGACAAATGGTAGCAACTGAGATCAAAGAAGAAAATTGCAGAAAGGGATTGAGTTCATCCCTCAAAGAATTGTCAGAGTGCAGAAGGAGGCCCTTCGGCCCATCGTCACTGCACCAGCTCTCCGAATGAGCAATTCACAGTACTATTCCCTCACCTTCTCCCTGTAACCCTGTACATTTGTCCTTTCCAGATAATTTTCTTTATTTTTTCATGAGATGTGGGTGTCACAGGCAAAGCCAGCATTTGTTGCCCATCCCTAATTGCCTTTGAGCTGAGTGGCTTGCTAAGCCAATTCAGAGGGCAGTTAATAATCAAACACATTACTCTGGGTCTAGAGTCACACTTGGGCCAGATTCCCTTCCCTAAAGGGCATTAGTGAACCAGTTGAGGTTTTTTTTTTAAACAACAATCACTAGCACTGAAACTAGCTTTTTAATTCCAGATTATTACTTCACCAGCTACTGTGGTGGGATTTGAACCCTTGTCCCCAGCACATTGGCCTGGGCCTCTAAAATACCAGCCCAGTGATATTACCATTACGCCATCGTCTCCCCCATACTCTGGTAGAAAGGACTGAGACAAGTTCTAATCACTGAGTTTTGCAGTTTGGGAATGAAATCTGACAGTGGATAATTTTGTGATCTGTCTTGATAGCTGCATAGGAAGAGCGAAGGCACATATAGTAACATACTTAGAACTTCATAGGCACAACAGAGAGAAGCTTGGAGGAGAACTGAGCTCAGTATTCACTGACCTTATTAATCAAAGATAAATGGGAATAAAGAAATTCCTCAAACCTAAGCTCGATGAATTACTCTGACTTGATGGTTTACAGGCAAGGATCCTGAAGGCAGAAACATGGAAACTTTAACAAAAATTCTAAGGAGAGGGGGATCATGAGAGAGGATTGGAAGGTGGGATATATGATACCACATTCCAGAGAAAGTGGCAGGGACAAGCCAGAGAACTATAAGCTGGCTAGTCTTACGTCAGATATTCATAAATGGCTAAGGGCTGATGTTACAGATGGACATGGAAAATGGGGACACTCACCATTAAAAGTGATGGGCAGACAATCTTAAGCATCGTATTTACTAATTCCCAAACTGCAGTTGATTGGTGAGGTTCCTCACAACCCGCATTTATACCATTTATGGCATAAAAAGAAATGAAATGATTAAGCACTGGAGAAACACAAGGTGATCTCGGCAGGCAGGCTGTGCTTGAGTCTCATGGGCTTCTTTGTACCAAACTCATCTCTGGCATAGTTAGGGCCTTTACCTTTAAAAATTATGTCACACGGCTACTGCTGGCATGAGGTGGGGTCAGGACCCACACATGATACGACCATGAAGTTCCTAACCCTGGATTGAAAATCCAATCTATGGACTGTGAAAAATGGCATCAGGACATAGATAGACTTGGGCAACTATGAGGCAGATGCAGTTCAATATGATTAATACCGAGTCATTTTAAAAAAAATATTCATTCATGGGATGTGGGCTTTGCTGGCTGGACCAGAATTTATTGCCCATCCCTAGTTGCCCTTGAGAAGGTGGTGGTGAGCTGCCTTCTTGAACTGCTGCAGTCCATGTGGTGTAGGTACACCCACAGTGCTGTTAGGGAGGGAGTTCCAGGAATTTGACCCAGCGACAGCGATATATTTCCAAGTCAGGATGGCGAGTGACTTGGAGGGGAACTTCCAAGTGGTGGTATTCTCATCTATCTACTACCCTTGTCCTTCTAGATGGTAGTGGTCATGTGTTTGGAAGGTGCTGTCAAAGGAGCCTTAGTGAATTCCTGCAGTGCATCTTGTAGATAGTACACACACTGTTGCCACTGTGCATCGGTGGTGGAGGGAGTGAATGTTTATGGATATGGCACCAATCAAGCGGGCTGCTTTGTCTTGGACAGTATCAAGCTTCTTGAGTGTTGTGGGAACTGCACTCATCCAGGCAAGTGGGGAGTATTCCATCACACTCCTGACTTGTGCCTTGTAGATGGTGGAGAGTCTTTGGGGAGTCAGGAGGTGGGTTACTCATTGCAGGATTCCTAGCCTCTGACCTTCTCATGTAGCCACAATATTTATATGGTTAGTCCAGTTCAGTTTCTGGTCAATGGTAACTCCCAGGACGTTGATAATGGGAATTCAGTAATGGTAATGCTATTGAACATCAAGGGCGATGGTTGGATTCTCTTCTTGGAGATGGTCATTGCCTGACACTTGTGTGGCACAAATGTTACTTGCCACTTGACAGCCCAAGCCTGGATATTGCCCAGGTCTTGCTGCATTTGGACAGAGACGGCTGAATATTTAAAGATAGGAGTAGAACCAAGAAAGACTAAATGCTAATGCAATATGTAGGAGCAAATATGTAGGTCATTGCAGGTGACAGTGCCAGTAAATGTGGATGGATCAAGGCAAGTGTATCTGAATGCTCATAGCTTTTGTAACAAAAGGGATGAATTGTTAGCACAGGTAGAGATAAATATGTTGAACCTGATAGGCATTACAGAGACATGGTTGAAAGGTGACCAAGGCTGGAACCTGAACACTGAAGGGTATTTGATATATTGGAATGACAGAGAGCTAGGAAAAGATGGTGGGTAGCTCTGCTAATTAAGGATGGCATTAGTTTACTACTGAGAGAAGACCTTAGCTTTAAAGAGCAACTTATAGAATTGGTTTAGGTTGAGATAAGAAATAGTAAAGGTAAGGGGGTCGCTTGTGGGAATAGTTTATAGGCCCCCTAAGAGTAGTTACACTGCAAGACTGAGCATACAGGAAGGAATAAATTGGGTGTACAAGAAAGGTACCATGATAATCATGGGAGATTTTAATCTATATGCAGATTGGGAAAATCAGACTGGCAAAGGTAGCCTGGAAAATGAGTTCATTGGGTGTATTCAGGACAATTTCTTAGAGCAGTACATTCTAGAGCCAACCAGGGAGTAGGCTACCTGGTAATGTGCAGTGAGGCAGGATTAAACATTCACCTCATGGCAAAGGAGCATCTAGGTGACATGACAGAATTTCATGTTTAGTTTGAAATGGAGAAGTGTGGGTCCATGACTAGTGTTTGAAACCTAAATAAAGGTAACTATGAGATTATGAAGGCAGAGCTGGCCAAGATGAACTGGGAAACTCGGTTAAAAGGTAGCACAGTAGAATTACAGAGGCAGACTTTTAAGGAGATGTATTCATAACGCTGAGAAAAGATTTCCCTCAGTGAGAAAGAAAGGTTCTTTGAGAATGATGCATCATCCGTGGCTCAGTAGGAAGTTAAGGAAAGTATTAAATTCAAAGAAACACTGTAAAAATCTGCAAAGATTAGTGGTAGGTCAGAGGATTGGACAGGTTTCAAGAACCAAAGAATGACTAAAAAGATAATAAAGAGGCAGAAAGCAGAGAATGAGAGAGAGCTAGCTAGTAATATAAAAACAGATAGTAAATGTCGTACAAGTATTTGCATGGGAAAAGAGTAACTAAAGCTAGCGTGGGTCCTCGAGGGAAAGAATCTGGGGAATTAATAATGAAAACGAGGAAATGGCGGAGGTGTTGAACAGATATTTTGTGTCTGTCTCCACAGTAGAGGACTTAGAAAACTTCCCAAAGGATCTTGGAAATCAAGAGGCGATAGGGAGGGATTAATTTAATGCAATCACTATTATCAGGAAAAGGGTGCTAGGAAAACTATTAGACCTACAGACCGACAAGTCTCCAGGACCAGATGGCCTCGATCGTAGACTCTTCAGAGTTGTGGCATCACATATAGTAGATGCATTGGTTATAATCTTACAAAATTCTTTAGATTCTGGAAAGGTCCCAGGTTGGAAAATAGCAAATGTAACACATTTATTCAAGAAAGGAGGGAGGCAGGAAGCAGGAAACTATAGTCAGGTTAGTCTAGCATCAGTCATAGGGAAAGTGCTAGCATCCATGATTAAGGAGGTTATAGCAGGATATTTAGAAAATCACAATGTGGTCAGGCAGAGCCAATGTGGCTCTGTGAAAGAAATCACATTTAACTAATCTATTGGAGCTTTTTAAACAACATTCAAGGATGATAAAGGGGAACCTATAGATGTGGTATACTTGGATTTCCAAAAGGCGTTTGATAAGGTGCCACATCAAAAGTTCCTACACAATTTAAGGGTGCATGATGTAGGGGGTAACAGGTTAGCACGGATAAAGGATTGGTTTGCTAACAGGCAGCAGAGAGTAGGAAAAATGGGTCTTTTTCAGATTGGCAAGCTGTAACTAGTCTCAGAGATCAGTGCTCAACTATTTACAATCTATATTGATGACTTGGATGAGAGGACCAAATGCATGGTAGCTAAATTTGCCAATGGCACAAGATATGGAAGGAAAGAAAGTTGTCAAGTGCAAGTAGAGAGTCTGCAAAGGGATTTGGATGGGTTAAGTGAGTGGGCAAAAAATTGGCAGATGGAATAAACTGTGTGAACTTGTCCACTTTGGCAGCAAGAATAGAAAACAGCATATTATTTAAACGGAGAGGGATTGCAGAACTCGGTGGGACAGAGGGATCTGGGTGTTCTGGTACATGAATCACAAAGTTAGTATGCAGGTACAATAAGTGATTAGGAAGACAAATAGAATGTTGGCGTTTATTGTAAGAGGAATGGAATATAAAATAGGGAAGTTTTACTGCAGCTGTACAGGGCCTTGGGTGAGACCATATCTGGAATACTGTGTACAGTTTTAGTCGACTTATTTAAAAAAATATATAATTGCTTTAGAAGCAGTTCAGAGTACGTTCATTTGGCCCATTCCTGGGATGAAGGGCTTATTTTATGGAGAAAGGTTGAACAGATTAGGCCTATACCATTGGAGTTTAGAAGAATGTGAGGTGATTTTATTAAAACATATAAGGTCCTTGATATGGGGCTTGATATGGTGGATGCCCGGAGGATGTTTCCCCTTGTGGGGGGGACTAAAACTAGGGGACTTGGTTTAAAAATAAGACGTCTCTCTTTTAAGACAGAGATGAGGAGAAAATTTTGTCCCAAAGGGTGGCTGGTGTGTGGAATTCTCTTCCCCAGAAAATAGTGGAGGCTGGATCTTTGAATTTATTTAGGTAGATTTTTGTTAGGCAAGGGAGTCAAGGGTTATAGGGGGCAGACAGGAAAGTGGAGTTAAGACCAGATCAGCCATGTTCTTATTGAATTGTGGAGCAAGCTCAATGGGCCAAGTGGCCTACTCCTGCTCCTATGTTCCCAAGTGGAATCATTGGTTTGGTATGTAGACTATAAAAGCAAGGAGGTAATGCTGGATTTGTATAAGCCTTAGTTGGACTATGGCGTACAGACTTAGGCACCCCTTATTGGTGCAGTGAAGACTGGGATTGTACCAAAGTGAGGGCCTATTCTTGGAACAAGACTTGTGGTGTTCAGATTTTTCACACTGGAGCTGTGGAATTAGAGGGATGGTTTGGTAGAGTCTCCCAGACAATGAAAGGTTTGCAATAAAAGTAACTGGTTGGTGATTATAATGAGAAAACACACATTTAAGAGAATCAGAAAAATATTTTGAAATAAGATAATTTAATGAAATAAGTGAAAGTCGATTACTGCACATGGAGAATGGTTTGGATGTGGAATTTTCTGCCACAAAGCTTTAGAATGCATAATTAGTGTAAAAGTGAATCGATTGGCTGCTTGAAAGAGAAGAATATTCTAGGGATGGGGAGTGAGGGGAGGGTAGAACAAGATTGGGTTGTTCATTTGGGGAAATTCACCAGCATTAATGTGATGAGCTGAAGGGTCGGTCACCATGCTGGAAATGTTTATGAGTCTAACCGCTGAGTGAATAAATCCCTGTCCTCCCTTATTATTTTCCTCATTTTGATCTTAAGTCCTCTGGCATCTAATGATAATTGAGGGAACAGCCCAATGGGAGTGGGGTGGTGGCAGGTGGCAGGTCTTAGAGGACAATAGAAATTGTCAGATAATTAAGAGTTTGTAAATATATTCAGTGTACAGCAATCTCCTCAGCAAATGAATAAAGACTGGGGCAAGTACAATTATATAATTGAACATAATTGTTTCTGTGATGTGGGATTGATTGATGTCAGGCAGAGGTTGTTATTAACAGCTGCTCAATGAATGCTGTCTTATTTTGGGCCCCTCAAAAGATCCAGTGGATGACTGAATTATTTTTTAATCCATTTTTGGGATGTATTTGTCACGGTTTCTCACCGGTTTCTAGTTTCCCTGCGAAGGTGGCAATGGATTTTCTTCTTGAACTGATGGTTGGGCTTTGATACAACTGAATGGTTCATGTGCCCACATCAAGGGGCAATTCAGGGTCAGTAACACTGATGTGAAGACTGGAGTCACATATGGTCCAGACCAGGCAAGGATGGCAGGTTTGCTTCCTGAAAGGACAAAGGACAAAGAATCAGTTGGATTTTTACAATAATTCAACAACAATTTTCAATCGTCTTCACTAACACTAGCTTTTGATTTTTTTCAGATCTCTCTAAAATTGCATTTGCATTCTCAAACTGCCATGGTGGGATTTAAACTCACATTCACTGGATTATTAGTTGAATAACATAACCACAATCCTTTCTTCCACCATGTGTCAGTACTAAACGTAGATAGGATTTAAACTTCCTTTTATTGTTAACTTTATGCCTTCCTTTAATTGTCTGAATGAATTGACCCCTTGTTGCATTATATTCTATTACAAGTTATAGTCAGGTTCCAGGACTTTGTCCAAGAAACCTGTATCAAAGGGTTACCTTTGTAATAGGCTAAACATCCAATCGAACCAGAATCATAGAGCACAATCTTATTCTCACAAGTACCCTAGCAGCAGGGAATACATGATAGTGGGCAGGAACAGGAACTCTAGCCCCATTTCCTTCCCCAACCTAAGAACATCCAGGACAATTCCATCTCATACTGACACAGACCAATTAAAATGAAAGAACTCCCATTTCTATAGCAGCTTTCATGATGTCAGGATACCCCAAAGTGCTTCACTGCCAATGAAATATTTGTTGAAGTATAGCCACTGCTATAATGTAGGAAATGTGGCGGCCAATATGTGCACAGCAAGCTCCCACAAACGGCCACGTGATCATGGCCAGATAATCTGTTTTTTGTGATGTCGATTGAGGGATAAATATTAAGCAGGCCACGGGGAGAAGTCCTATGTACTTCTTTTCAATGTTACTGTGGAGTCTTTTACATTGACCGGGAAGGCCAGGTTGGAGCCTTGGTTTAACGTCTCATCCGAAAATCAGCAGATCCAACAGTGCAGTACTCCCTCGGGTAAAAAAAGGAACTTGGGATCTTTTCTTGAGAATGACAGCAAGAATGAGACCGTGAAATGGACAGAGAAAAGGGGGAGGAGAAAACGAGCATGAGAATATTTTAAGGAATTTGCAGAGTTTTGCAGTGCCTACAAGATGTGGGACTATAACAGAAAGGTTCAAGGAGAACTGCCACCAATTATAGTCAGGTAAATGGAAAAGCAGATACATTCGTATATTAACAAGAGAGAGACTGACAGACGCTGAGATAGTGACACCGGAAGGGACAGATAGATAAATTAATAAAATGTTGCTTTCGACATAAAAGGGAATTTGAAGCTTTTATTAATTAGAGATTAAATCCAAACATATGTTATTGCAGTATTCAAAGACTCAATTTTATTTTAATAAAATTGCAACTATTACCATACTTCCAAGTGTTAATGTTTTTCTTATCAATTTTGCTTCTAATTATAACTCTGTTGAAGAATGTGTGAAAATGAAGGTAATGTTTAGTGGAATGAAACAGCTGCAGGCTCTCACTGAGCATTTTAATGAAGTCAGGAATTACAGTGACGAGACAATTGCGATCAGAATGAGCGCTGCATCCATGTGGGCAGGCTGCCAGACTTTCTTAAAGAGGCTATCTCACCGGAAGGGCTCCCTTTTAAAGGGGGTATCTCACCATTTTGACACTTTTTTGAAGGGGAAGCATTGCCATTTGTCCTACTTTTGAAAATTGAGTAATTAGAAGGAATTGCAGAAGTCAGTTTTGAGGGATTATCATGGGAAATGATGGTCCTACTCCCATCACAAGACCATAAGACATAGGAGCAGAAATTAGGCCAATCAGCCCATCGGGTCTGCTCCGCCATTCAATCAAGGCTGATAAGTTTCTCAACCCCATTTTCCCACCTTCTCTCCATAACCTTTGATCCCCTTACCAATCAAGAACCTATCTATCTCAGTCTTAAGTACACTCAATGACCTGGCCTCCACAGCCTTCTGTGGCAATGAATTCCATAGATTCACCACTCTCTGGCTAAAGAAGTTTCTCCTCATCTCTGTTCTAAAAGGTCTTCCCTTTACTCTGAGGCTGTGCCCTCGGGTCCTAGTCTCTCCTACTAATGGAAACATCTTCCCCACGTCCATTCTATCCAAGCCTTTCAGTATTCTGTAAGTTTCAATCAGATCCCCCCTCATCCTTCTAAACTCCATCAAGTATAGACCCAGAGTCCTCAAACGTTCCTCATATGTTAAGCCTTTCATTCCTGAGATCATTCTTGTGAACCTCCTCTGGACCCTCTCCAGGGCCAGCACATCCTTCCTGAGATACGGGGCCCAAAATTGCTCACAATATTCTAAATGTGGTCTGACCAGACCCTTATAAAGCCTCAGCAGCACATCCCTGCTTTTATATTCTAGTCCTCTCGAAATAAATGCCAACATTGCATTTGCCTTCCTAACTAGCAATTCAACCTGCAAGTTAACATTAAGAGAATCCTGGACTAGGACTCCCAAGTCCCTTTGCACTCCAGATTTCTAAATTCTCTCCCCATTTAGAAAATAGTCCATGCCTCTATTCTTCCTACCAAAGTGCATGACCTCACACTTGCCCACATTGTATTCCATCTGCCACTTCTTTGCCCATTCTCCTAACCTGTCCAAATCCTTCTGCAGCTTCCCCGCCTCCTCAATACTACCTGTATTTGTATCATCTGCAAACTTAGCCAGGATGCCCTCAGTTCCTTCATCTAGATCATTAATGTATAAAGTGAAAAGTTGTGGTCCCAACACTGACCCCTGCAGAACTCCACTAGTTACTGGCCGCCATCCTGAGAAGGACCCCCTTATCCCCACTCTCTGCCTCCTGCCAGACAGTCAATCTTCTATCCATGCTAGTACCTTGCCTCTAACGCCATGGGCGCCAATATGAAATGATTTTGCAGTACTGTGTACAGTATTTTTCATCCTATTTAAGGAAGGATGTGAATGCATTGGAAGCAGTTCAGAGAAGGTTTACTAGACTAAAACCTGGAATGGGCAGGTTGTCTTATGAGGAAAGGTTGGACCGGCTGGGCTTGTATCCACTGGAGTTTGGAAGAGTAAGAGGCGAAACTCCTGATGGAAACATATAAGATTCTGAGGGGTTTTGACAGGGTGGATGTGGCGAGGATGTTTCCTCTTGTGGGAGGACCTAGAACTAGGGGTCACTGTTTAAAAATAAGGGATTGCCCATTTAAAACAGAGATGAGGCAAAATTTTTTCACTCAGAGCTGTAAGTCTTTGGAACTCTCTTCCTGAAAAGATGGTAGAAGCAGAGTATTTGAATATTTTTAAGACAGAGATGGATAGATTCTTGGTAAGCAAGGGGGTGATGGGTTATCAGGGGTAGGTGGGATGCAGATTTGATGTTACTATCACAGCAGCCATGATCTTATTAAATGGCGGAGCAGGCTCAAGGAACTGAATAGCCTACTCCTGCTCCTTGATCATATGTTTGCATTTTGACTGGTTTCAATCCTTGTTCCTAATGGGGCTGCTGGGAAATGCCCTAACAGTGGAGGAGTGGGAATGTGCTGCAGTGCTGTTTGATATTAAGACACTTTGAGAGGTGCATTAGAGTTCTACACCACCCTAACTTTCAAACTCCTTGTCTTAACCCTGCAGGAAGGGGTTTATTGCCAAACATTTGCACTATAAAACTTAACAGGAAGGTTCAATTTAAGATTCACGTCAAGAGAGGAAGCAAGATATATCAGGAAGTAACAACTTTGGTGAAACCTATTTGGCATTTTCAGTAAATGATCAATAATTGGAATAGACTTCCTAGTAGATTATTGGAGACCTAAATGACTTGGGTGTATTTAAGAGACTATGGTGAGCTACTGTATTGGATGCAGTAGGTCCTTTATGTTTGGAAGCAGTGAGATTGACTAAGTGGCCTCTCTGAGCAAAGACAACATGAACTTTAATAATCTTTTGATTCTCTTGCGCTCAGTTGTTCTTTGAAGGATGAATGTTGATGATACCAGAGAACAGTCTACAAGGTGATCTGAGCTCAACAGTTAAAGGAGCAAGATTAACGCTCTTAGTTATATTCAACATGCACACTTAGGCACTCTGGGCTAATGATGCTTGCAGCTGTTACTTTACTCCCTCACATTGTCAGTCATCATATCTCGCTGAGTTAATTCCCCTTCTGATGTCTTCAGCGCAATAATGTTAAAAGATGCTGAAGTTAATCATCCATTTTTTTCCCAAAGACTATCACCTCCATTCAATACTTTAATTTTAATCAAGAATTCAATACCCAACATCCACAGTGAAGGACACAGCAAGATTGGAAAAAGTACAAGGGAAGATAGATTAGTTCAATAAGTAATGACTTGATGGTGCTGACTCTGGGTTTTAAATTATGCAGGATTATTGGACAAATTTGAAAACTGAAGGAAGTGAGATTTTAAGTAATTCCTCGAGAATAATAGAGCACGAGAAGATACAATGCATCTTGGTGTCACTACAATGAGGACACAGTGAAGAGGAAGAATATGTATAGATAGAACTCTTCGCTGTCATCTAATCTCCTGTAGAACAGCTACAGGAATGCTGTCATGGGCAAAGAAGCATGTCCTACTGGGGTTGGAGAAAATGCTCTTCTGTGAGTGAAGAGTAAATTAATATTATTACGCAACAGGAGATTTGTGCTATGTTTTGGGGTCTTTACTTTTTAATTCATTATTGGGTTGGAATGGGAGATTCTCTGGCAAGCTGACAACAGGTGGCTTGCTCAGCCATTTCAGGGGACAGTATAGGAGTCAACCACATTGCTGTGGATCTGGAGTCATATATAGGCCAGACCAGGAAAGGACAGAACACTTCCTTTCCTAAAGGACATTAGTGAACCAGATGAAATTTTTAAGACAATCCAGTAGTTTCATAATCATTATGAAATGAGCATTTTATTCCAGGTTTTTAAATTGATTATTAATTCCTCAAATTACCATGGTGGGACCATTAGTCAAGGCCTCTGGATTACTATAGATATAAAAACAAAAAAACTGCGGATGCTGGAAATCCAAAACAAAAACAGAATTACCTGGAAAAACTCAGCAGGTCTGGCAGCATCGGCGGAGAAGAAAAGAGTTGACGTTTCGAGTCCTCATGACCCTTCGACAGAACTTGAGTTCGAGTCCAGGAAAGAGCTGAAATATAAGCTGGTTTAAGGTGTGTGTGTGGGGGGCGGAGAGATAGAGAGACAGAGAGGTGGAGGGGGTTGGTGTGGTTGTAGCGACAAACAAGCAGTGATAGAAGCAGATCATCAAAAGATGTCAACAACAATAGTACAATAGAACACATAGGTGTTAAAGATAAAGTTGGTGATATTATCTAAACGAATGTGCTAATTAAGAATGGATGGTAGGGCACTCAAGGTATAGCTCTAGTGGGTTTTTTTTTTTTATTTTATATAATGGAAATAGGTGGGAAAAGGAAAATCTTTATAATTTATTGGGAAAAAAAAAAGAGAAGGGGGAAACAGAAAGGGGGTGGGGATGGGGGAGGGGACTCACGACCTAAAGTTGTTGAATTCAATATTCAGTCCGGAAGGCTGTAAAGTCCCTAGTCGGAAGATGAGGTGTTGTTCCTCCAGTTTGCGTTGGGCTTCACTGGAACAATGCAGCAAGCCAAGGACAGACATGTGGGCAAGAGAGCAGGGTGGAGTGTTAAAATGGCAAGCGACAGGGAGGTTTGGGTCATTCTTGCGGACAGACCGCAGGTGTTCTGCAAAGCGGTCGCCCAGTTTACGTTTGGTCTCTCCAATGTAGAGGAGACCACATTGGGAGCAACGAATGCAGTAGACTAAGTTGGGGGAAATGCAAGTGAAATGCTGCTTCACTTGAAAGGAGTGTTTGGGTCCTTGGACGGTGAGGAGAGAGGAAGTGAAGGGGCAGGTGTTGCATCTTTTGCGTGGGCAAGGGGTTGTGCCATAGGAGGGGGTTGAGGAGTAGGGGGTGATGGAGGAGTGGACCAGGGTGTCCCGGAGGGAGCGATCCCTACGGAATGCCGATAAGGGGGGTGAAGGGAAGATGTGTTTGGTAGTGGCATCATGCTGGAGTTGGCGGAAATGGCGGAGGATGATCCTTTGAATGCGGAGGCTGGTGGGGTGATAAGTGAGGACAAGGGGGACCCTATCATGTTTCTGGGAGGGAGGAGAAGGAGTGAGGGCGGATGCGCGGGAGATGGGCCGGACACGGTTGAGGGCCCTGTCAACGACCGTGGGTGGAAAACCTCGGTTAAGGAAGAAGGAGGACATGTCAGAGGAACTGTTTTTGAATGTAGCATCATCGGAACAGATGCGACGGAGGCGAAGGAACTGAGAGAATGGGATGGAGTCCTTACAGGAAGTGGGGTGTGAGGAGCTGTAGTCGAGATAGCTGTGGGTGTCGGTGGGTTTGTAATGGATATTGGTGGACAGTCTATCACCAGAGATTGAGACAGAGAGGTCAAGGAAGGGAAGGGAAGTGTCAGAGATGGACCACGTGAAAATGATGGAGGGGTGGAGATTGGAAGCAAAATTAATAAATTTTTCCAAGTCCTGACGAGAGCATGAAGCAGCACCGAAATAATCATCGATGTACCGGAGAAAGAGTTGTGGAAGGGGGCCGGAGTAGGACTGCAACAAGGAATGTTCCACATACCCCATAAAGAGACAGGCATAGCTGGGGCCCATGCGGGTACCCATAGCCACACCTTTTATTTGGAGGAAGTGAGAGGAGTTGAAGGAGAAATTGTTCAGCGTGAGAACAAGTTCAGCCAGACGGAGGAGAGTAGTAGTGGATGGGGATTGTTCGGGCCTCTGTTCGAGGAAGAAGCTAAGGGCCCTCAGACCATCCTGGTGGGGGATGGAGGTGTAGAGGGATTGGACGTCCATGGTGAAGAGGAAGCGGTAGGGGCCAGGGAACTGGAAATTGTTGATGTGACGTAAGGTGTCAGAGGAATCACGGATGTAGGTGGGAAGGGACTGGACAAGGGGAGAGAGAAGGGAGTCAAGATAACGAGAAATGAGTTCTGTGGGGCAGGAGCAAGCTGAGACGATCGGTCTACCGGGGCAGTTCTGTTTGTGGATTTTGGGTAGGAGATAGAAGCGGGCCGTCCGAGGTTGGGCAACTATCAGGTTGGAAGCTGTGGGAGGGAGATCCCCAGAGGAGATGAGGTCAGTGACAGTCCTGGAAACAATGGCTTGATGTTCAGTGGTGGGGTCATGGTCCAGGGAGAGGTAGGAGGAAGTGTCTGCGAGTTGACGCTCAGCCTCCGCGTGGTAGAGGTCAGTGCGCCAGACAACAACAGCACCACCCTTGTCAGCGGGTTTGATGACAATGTCAGGGTTGGACCTGAGAGAATGGAGTGCAGTAAGTTCAGAGAGAGACAGGTTAGAATGGGTGAGAGGAGCAGAGAAATTGAGACGACTAATGTCGCGCCGACAGTTCTCAATGAAAAGATCGAGAGAAGGTAAGAATCCAGAGGGAGGGGTCCAGGTGGAGGGAGAATATTGAAGATGGGTAAAAGGATCCGTTGAACTGGGAGAGGACTCCTGCCCAAAGAAGTGAGCCCGGAGACGAAGACGGCGGAAGAAGAGTTCAGTATCATGCCGAGCCCGAAATTCATTGAGGTGAGGGCGTAAGGGTATGAAACTAAGTCCTTTGCTGAGCACTGAACGTTCAGCATCGGAGAGGGGAAGGTCAGGGGGTATAGTGAATACACGGCTGGGGTTGGGATTGGAAGATGGGGTGGGGACGGAGGGACAGGCAGAGGTGGAGGGTCCTAGATGGGTGTTGGTGTCGATGAGTTGTTGGAGCTTGCGTTCCTTAGCACTTGAGAGAAACAGAAAAAGTTTCTTGTTGAGGCGTCGGATGAGCCGAAGGATAAAATGAAACTGGGGGCACGCGCAGCTTTGAAAAAGGGTACGGCGGTGCTGCTGGAGGGAGAGGTCGAGTGTGTTCATATGGCGGCGCATGGCACTGAGAGTGGATTTCAGAATGTGACGGGAACAGCAGTCCGAGAAACGTTTTATGTCCCGGAGATACCTATAATCCTGGGTGGGTTCGAAACATGAGGGGTGGAATTTCAGTTGAAATCCATGTGGGGTAAGTCGGAGACGGAGACAGTCACTGAGAAAGGAGATATGGCTGTGAAAGCGGGTTTTAGTAAACACCTTGTCAAACACTAGGAGAGAAATGGAAAGCAATTAAGGTGAACAAGGCAACAGGGAAATCCGGAAATCTTGTCGCAGAGAGGAACAGAACTTCTTCAAGGAGGTAGGCATTTCTTGAAGAGCAGTGGCAGTCAATTAAACACAGAGATAAAAACAAAAAAACTGCGGATGCTGGAAATCCAAAACAAAAACAGAATTACCTGGAAAAACTCAGCAGGTCTGGCAGCATCGGCGGAGAAGAAAAGAGTTGACGTTTCGAGTCCTCATGACCCTTCGACAGAACTTGAGTTCGAGTCCAGGAAAGAGCTGAAATATAAGCTGGTTTAAGGTGTGTGTGTGGGGGGCGGAGAGATAGAGAGACAGAGAGGTGGAGGGGGTTGGTGTGGTTGTAGCGACAAACAAGCAGTGATAGAAGCAGATCATCAAAAGATGTCAACAACAATAGTACAATAGAACACATAGGTGTTAAAGATAAAGTTGGTGATATTATCTAAACGAATGTGCTAATTAAGAATGGATGGTAGGGCACTCAAGGTATAGCTCTAGTGGGTTTTTTTTTTTTATTTTATATAATGGAAATAGGTGGGAAAAGGAAAATCTTTATAATTTATTGGGAAAAAAAAAGAGAAGGGGGAAACAGAAAGGGGGTGGGGATGGGGGAGGGGACTCACGACCTAAAGTTGTTGAATTCAATATTCAGTCCGGAAGGCTGTAAAGTCCCTAGTCGGAAGATGAGGTGTTGTTCCTCCAGTTTGCGTTGGGCTTCACTGGAACAATGCAGCAAGCCAAGGACAGACATGTGGGCAAGAGAGCAGGGTGGAGTGTTAAAATGGCAAGCGACAGGGAGGTTTGGGTCATTCTTGCGGACAGACCGCAGGTGTTCTGCAAAGCGGTCGCCCAGTTTACGTTTGGTCTCTCCAATGTAGAGGAGACCACATTGGGAGCAACGAATGCAGTAGACTAAGTTGGGGGAAATGCAAGTGAAATGCTGCTTCACTTGAAAGGAGTGTTTGGGTCCTTGGACGGTGAGGAGAGAGGAAGTGAAGGGGCAGGTGTTGCATCTTTTGCGTGGGCAAGGGGTTGTGCCATAGGAGGGGGTTGAGGAGTAGGGGGTGATGGAGGAGTGGACCAGGGTGTCCCGGAGGGAGCGATCCCTACGGAATGCCGATAAGGGGGGTGAAGGGAAGATGTGTTTGGTAGTGGCATCATGCTGGAGTTGGCGGAAATGGCGGAGGATGATCCTTTGAATGCGGAGGCTGGTGGGGTGATAAGTGAGGACAAGGGGGACCCTATCATGTTTCTGGGAGGGAGGAGAAGGAGTGAGGGCGGATGCGCGGGAGATGGGCCGGACACGGTTGAGGGCCCTGTCAACGACCGTGGGTGGAAAACCTCGGTTAAGGAAGAAGGAGGACATGTCAGAGGAACTGTTTTTGAATGTAGCATCATCGGAACAGATGCGACGGAGGCGAAGGAACTGAGAGAATGGGATGGAGTCCTTACAGGAAGTGGGGTGTGAGGAGCTGTAGTCGAGATAGCTGTGGGTGTCGGTGGGTTTGTAATGGATATTGGTGGACAGTCTATCACCAGAGATTGAGACAGAGAGGTCAAGGAAGGGAAGGGAAGTGTCAGAGATGGACCACGTGAAAATGATGGAGGGGTGGAGATTGGAAGCAAAATTAATAAATTTTTCCAAGTCCTGACGAGAGCATGAAGCAGCACCGAAATAATCATCGATGTACCGGAGAAAGAGTTGTGGAAGGGGGCCGGAGTAGGACTGCAACAAGGAATGTTCCACATACCCCATAAAGAGACAGGCATAGCTGGGGCCCATGCGGGTACCCATAGCCACACCTTTTATTTGGAGGAAGTGAGAGGAGTTGAAGGAGAAATTGTTCAGCGTGAGAACAAGTTCAGCCAGACGGAGGAGAGTAGTAGTGGATGGGGATTGTTCGGGCCTCTGTTCGAGGAAGAAGCTAAGGGCCCTCAGACCATCCTGGTGGGGGATGGAGGTGTAGAGGGATTGGACGTCCATGGTGAAGAGGAAGCGGTAGGGGCCAGGGAACTGGAAATTGTTGATGTGACGTAAGGTGTCAGAGGAATCACGGATGTAGGTGGGAAGGGACTGGACAAGGGGAGAGAGAAGGGAGTCAAGATAACGAGAAATGAGTTCTGTGGGGCAGGAGCAAGCTGAGACGATCGGTCTACCGGGGCAGTTCTGTTTGTGGATTTTGGGTAGGAGATAGAAGCGGGCCGTCCGAGGTTGGGCAACTATCAGGTTGGAAGCTGTGGGAGGGAGATCCCCAGAGGAGATGAGGTCAGTGACAGTCCTGGAAACAATGGCTTGATGTTCAGTGGTGGGGTCATGGTCCAGGGAGAGGTAGGAGGAAGTGTCTGCGAGTTGACGCTCAGCCTCCGCGTGGTAGAGGTCAGTGCGCCAGACAACAACAGCACCACCCTTGTCAGCGGGTTTGATGACAATGTCAGGGTTGGACCTGAGAGAATGGAGTGCAGTAAGTTCAGAGAGAGACAGGTTAGAATGGGTGAGAGGAGCAGAGAAATTGAGACGACTAATGTCGCGCCGACAGTTCTCAATGAAAAGATCGAGAGAAGGTAAGAATCCAGAGGGAGGGGTCCAGGTGGAGGGAGAATATTGAAGATGGGTAAAAGGATCCGTTGAACTGGGAGAGGACTCCTGCCCAAAGAAGTGAGCCCGGAGACGAAGACGGCGGAAGAAGAGTTCAGTATCATGCCGAGCCCGAAATTCATTGAGGTGAGGGCGTAAGGGTATGAAACTAAGTCCTTTGCTGAGCACTGAACGTTCAGCATCGGAGAGGGGAAGGTCAGGGGGTATAGTGAATACACGGCTGGGGTTGGGATTGGAAGATGGGGTGGGGACGGAGGGACAGGCAGGGGTGGAGGGTCCTAGATGGGTGTTGGTGTCGATGAGTTGTTGGAGCTTGCGTTCCTTAGCACTTGAGAGAAAGAGAAAAAGTTTCTTGTTGAGGCGTCGGATGAGCCGAAGGATAAAATGAAACTGGGGGCACGCGCAGCTTTGAAAAAGGGTACGGCGGTGCTGCTGGAGGGAGAGGTCGAGTGTGTTCATATGGCGGCGCATGGCACTGAGAGTGGATTTCAGAATGTGACGGGAACAGCAGTCCGAGAAACGTTTTATGTCCCGGAGATACCTATAATCCTGGGTGGGTTCGAAACATGAGGGGTGGAATTTCAGTTGAAATCCATGTGGGGTAAGTCGGAGACGGAGACAGTCACTGAGAAAGGAGATATGGCTGTGAAAGCGGGTTTTAGTAAACACCTTGTCAAACACTAGGAGAGAAATGGAAAGCAATGAAGGTGAACAAGGCAACAGGGAAATCCGGAAATCTTGTCGCAGAGAGGAACAGAACTTCTTCAAGGAGGTAGGCATTTCTTGAAGAGCAGTGGCAGTCAATTAAACACAGAGATAAAAACAAAAAAACTGCGGATGCTGGAAATCCAAAACAAAAACAGAATTACCTGGAAAAACTCAGCAGGTCTGGCAGCATCGGCGGAGAAGAAAAGAGTTGACGTTTCGAGTCCTCATGACCCTTCGACAGAACTTGAGTTCGAGTCCAGGAAAGAGCTGAAATATAAGCTGGTTTAAGGTGTGTGTGTGGGGGGCGGAGAGATAGAGAGACAGAGAGGTGGAGGGGGTTGGTGTGGTTGTAGCGACAAACAAGCAGTGATAGAAGCAGATCATCAAAAGATGTCAACAACAATAGTACAATAGAACACATAGGTGTTAAAGATAAAGTTGGTGATATTATCTAAACGAATGTGCTAATTAAGAATGGATGGTAGGGCACTCAAGGTATAGCTCTAGTGGGTTTTTTTTTTTATTTTATATAATGGAAATAGGTGGGAAAAGGAAAATCTTTATAATTTATTGGGAAAAAAAAAGAGAAGGGGGAAACAGAAAGGGGGTGGGGATGGGGGAGGGGACTCACGACCTAAAGTTGTTGAATTCAATATTCAGTCCGGAAGGCTGTAAAGTCCCTAGTCGGAAGATGAGGTGTTGTTCCTCCAGTTTGCGTTGGGCTTCACTGGAACAATGCAGCAAGCCAAGGACAGACATGTGGGCAAGAGAGCAGGGTGGAGTGTTAAAATGGCAAGCGACAGGGAGGTTTGGGTCATTCTTGCGGACAGACCGCAGGTGTTCTGCAAAGCGGTCGCCCAGTTTACGTTTGGTCTCTCCAATGTAGAGGAGACCACATTGGGAGCAACGAATGCAGTAGACTAAGTTGGGGGAAATGCAAGTGAAATGCTGCTTCACTTGAAAGGAGTGTTTGGGTCCTTGGACGGTGAGGAGAGAGGAAGTGAAGGGGCAGGTGTTGCATCTTTTGCGTGATTTCCAGCATCCGCAGTTTTTTTGTTTTTATCTCTGTGTTTAATTGACTGCCACTGCTCTTCAAGAAATGCCTACCTCCTTGAAGAAGTTCTGTTCCTCTCTGCGACAAGATTTCCGGATTTCCCTGTTGCCTTGTTCACCTTCATTGCTTTCCATTTCTCTCCTAGTGTTTGACAAGGTGTTTACTAAAACCCGCTTTCACAGCCATATCTCCTTTCTCAGTGACTGTCTCCGTCTCCGACTTACCCCACATGGATTTCAACTGAAATTCCACCCCTCATGTTTCGAACCCACCCAGGATTATAGGTATCTCCGGGACATAAAACGTTTCTCGGACTGCTGTTCCCGTCACATTCTGAAATCCACTCTCAGTGCCATGCGCCGCCATATGAACACACTCGACCTCTCCCTCCAGCAGCACCGCCGTACCCTTTTTCAAAGCTGCGCGTGCCCCCAGTTTCATTTTATCCTTCGGCTCATCCGACGCCTCAACAAGAAACTTTTTCTCTTTCTCTCAAGTGCTAAGGAACGCAAGCTCCAACAACTCATCGACACCAACACCCATCTAGGACCCTCCACCCCTGCCTGTCCCTCCGTCCCCACCCCATCTTCCAATCCCAACCCCAGCCGTGTATTCACTATACCCCCTGACCTTCCCCTCTCCGATGCTGAACGTTCAGTGCTCAGCAAAGGACTTAGTTTCATACCCTTACGCCCTCACCTCAATGAATTTCGGGCTCGGCATGATACTGAACTCTTCTTCCGCCGTCTTCGTCTCCGGGCTCACTTCTTTGGGCAGGAGTCCTCTCCCAGTTCAACGGATCCTTTTACCCATCTTCAATATTCTCCCTCCACCTGGACCCCTCCCTCTGGATTCTTACCTTCTCTCGATCTTTTCATTGAGAACTGTCGGCGCGACATTAGTCGTCTCAATTTCTCTGCTCCTCTCACCCATTCTAACCTGTCTCTCTCTGAACTTACTGCACTCCATTCTCTCAGGTCCAACCCTGACATTGTCATCAAACCCGCTGACAAGGGTGGTGCTGTTGTTGTCTGGCGCACTGACCTCTACCACGCGGAGGCTGAGCGTCAACTCGCAGACACTTCCTCCTACCTCTCCCTGGACCATGACCCCACCACTGAACATCAAGCCATTGTTTCCAGGACTGTCACTGACCTCATCTCCTCTGGGGATCTCCCTCCCACAGCTTCCAACCTGATAGTTGCCCAACCTCGGACGGCCCGCTTCTATCTCCTACCCAAAATCCACAAACAGAACTGCCCCGGTAGACCGATCGTCTCAGCTTGCTCCTGCCCCACAGAACTCATTTCTCGTTATCTTGACTCCCTTCTCTCTCCCCTTGTCCAGTCCCTTCCCACCTACATCCGTGATTCCTCTGACACCTTACGTCACATCAACAATTTCCAGTTCCCTGGCCCCTACCGCTTCCTCTTCACCATGGACGTCCAATCCCTCTACACCTCCATCCCCCACCAGGATGGTCTGAGGGCCCTTAGCTTCTTCCTCGAACAGAGGCCCGAACAATCCCCATCCACTACTACTCTCCTCCGTCTGGCTGAACTTGTTCTCACGCTGAACAATTTCTCCTTCAACTCCTCTCACTTCCTCCAAATAAAAGGTGTGGCTATGGGTACCCGCATGGGCCCCAGCTATGCCTGTCTCTTTATGGGGTATGTGGAACATTCCTTGTTGCAGTCCTACTCCGGCCCCCTTCCACAACTCTTTCTCCGGTACATCGATGATTATTTCGGTGCTGCTTCATGCTCTCGTCAGGACTTGGAAAAATTTATTAATTTTGCTTCCAATCTCCACCCCTCCATCATTTTCACGTGGTCCATCTCTGACACTTCCCTTCCCTTCCTTGACCTCTCTGTCTCAATCTCTGGTGATAGACTGTCCACCAATATCCATTACAAACCCACCGACACCCACAGCTATCTCGACTACAGCTCCTCACACCCCACTTCCTGTAAGGACTCCATCCCATTCTCTCAGTTCCTTCGCCTCCGTCGCATCTGTTCCGATGATGCTACATTCAAAAACAGTTCCTCTGACATGTCCTCCTTCTTCCTTAACCGAGGTTTTCCACCCACGGTCGTTGACAGGGCCCTCAACCGTGTCCGGCCCATCTCCCGCGCATCCGCCCTCACTCCTTCTCCTCCCTCCCAGAAACATGATAGGGTCCCCCTTGTCCTCACTTATCACCCCACCAGCCTCCGCATTCAAAGGATCATCCTCCGCCATTTCCGCCAACTCCAGCATGATGCCACTACCAAACACATCTTCCCTTCACCCCCCTTATCGGCATTCCGTAGGGATCGCTCCCTCCGGGACACCCTGGTCCACTCCTCCATCACCCCCTACTCCTCAACCCCCTCCTATGGCACAACCCCTTGCCCACGCAAAAGATGCAACACCTGCCCCTTCACTTCCTCTCTCCTCACCGTCCAAGGACCCAAACACTCCTTTCAAGTGAAGCAGCATTTCACTTGCATTTCCCCCAACTTAGTCTACTGCATTCGTTGCTCCCAATGTGGTCTCCTCTACATTGGAGAGACCAAACGTAAACTGGGCGACCGCTTTGCAGAACACCTGCGGTCTGTCCGCAAGAATGACCCAAACCTCCCTGTCGCTTGCCATTTTAACACTCCACCCTGCTCTCTTGCCCACATGTCTGTCCTTGGCTTGCTGCATTGTTCCAGTGAAGCCCAACGCAAACTGGAGGAACAACACCTCATCTTCCGACTAGGGACTTTACAGCCTTCCGGACTGAATATTGAATTCAACAACTTTAGGTCGTGAGTCCCCTCCCCCATCCCCACCCCCTTTCTGTTTCCCCCTTCTCTTTTTTTTTTTTCCCAATAAATTATAAAGATTTTCCTTTTCCCACCTATTTCCATTATATAAAATAAAAAAAAAACCCACTAGAGCTATACCTTGAGTGCCCTACCATCCATTCTTAATTAGCACATTCGTTTAGATAATATCACCAACTTTATCTTTAACACCTATGTGTTCTATTGTACTATTGTTGTTGACATCTTTTGATGATCTGCTTCTATCACTGCTTGTTTGTCGCTACAACCACACCAACCCCCTCCACCTCTCTGTCTCTCTATCTCTCCGCCCCCCACACACACACCTTAAACCAGCTTATATTTCAGCTCTTTCCTGGACTCGAACTCAAGTTCTGTCGAAGGGTCATGAGGACTCGAAACGTCAACTCTTTTCTTCTCCGCCGATGCTGCCAGACCTGCTGAGTTTTTCCAGGTAATTCTGTTTTCCTCTGGATTACTAGCCCAGTAATATTACCACTGTGATACTGTCCTCTGGGTGCTTTTCTCCAGCTCAGCATCTCAAACTCCTCCTGTTAAGGAAACACTGTTGTTTATGATCCAGGCTGTGCTGTTACCTGCTCAATATCTGTGTAATTTGTAGAGAACCCTGGGATCTGACAGGCTTCCTGGTTCTGAGATGCTCAAACATGATCTTCCTCAATTTTGGTGACAGAATAACAATTTGTCTAGACTGTAGATCAGGCTGTGGATTTCTGTAAACTTATTTATTAACCAGTAGATGTTTGACTAGAGAATAACATGCTGTAGGATCCAGACTTTCCCATTGGTGGTGGGAATGGGGAGGTGGGACTGATCCTATTAATGTTCTTGGCTCTGTTCCCAGCCTGCTGGGAGGCCAAGTTTTCACAGGGTCAGTGTCTTAATGACCCTCAGGATGGGTCCACTGCTTGACTAATGGCCGATGTGGGGGCGGAGCAGGAATGGAGGTAGGACACCAGAGAAGCAGGCCGATCCATGGCCTGAACCGGTGACCATTGCTATGTGGCTGCCTTCAGTTTGTGGTCTTAAAATATATGAGAGGATCTTCATCTTCAAAGTGACCAGAAGAGCTGGGACCTGGGATGGTTTAGGGAAAGGTTGATTAGTCAAATTTTTTGTTCAAACTTGCACTTTTGTTGATCAAATAAAACTGTTTCAGTGCCACTGTCCATGCTCCCCCCAGGCTGGAGTTGGCCAGCTTCAGAGAGCTCCTAATGGACTCCCCATGAAAATCTCAAAAACTAAGAAGGCAAGCTCTTAACAAGCACCCGAATGACCTCAAGACCCCCAATTATCAAGGCAGGCAAGTTCACTTTACTGCCCACTCCCACCCCAGCCATTCCCACCCTCAGCAGAGCCCGAAACGGAGGCTGCCAGTGCCATTTTCTTTTTTGTTGTCTCGCCTCCAAAGATCCTGATTCAGGATGAGAAAATCCGGCCCTAGATTTACAATTGTTTCAAGTTCATCAGAAAACAGAAACTTCCAGTGACGACCTGCTGCAATATGAACCAGACTTTGACACAATGTGGTTTGACGTCCAACTCTGACCTCAGTCCTTCTCTGAAGTCTTCAAATGAACCAACGAGCTGAATGAGGCAGTCTAAGAAACACCTTGATTAAAAAGAGGACTGACACAAAGGAAATTTAAATGTGTGTCATCAACAGTTAGAAAAAAGCTTGACCCTTCCCTTGGATTCCTGACTGTTCATAACCTCCAGATATGGCAAGTTTGTATAGTGAAAAAGCTGAACCATTTCCTGTGAGTGACCTAATTACATACTGAAACAAAAAGAAAATGCTACCATGATATGTAGATAAAAATGCTTGACTTTTTTAATACAGTTTACTCTGTCTATAACCTGTGCCGTGTATAACTTGTGCTGTACCTAACCTGCGCTGTATATAACTTGTGTTGTACCTAACCTGAGCTGTATATAACTTGTGTTGTACCTAACCTGCGCTGTATATAACTTGTGTTGTACCTAACCTGCGCTGTATATAACTTGTGCTGTACCTAACCTGCGCTGTATATAACTTGTGTTGTACCTAACCTGCGCTGTATATAACTTGTGTTGTACCTAACCTGCGCTGTATATAACTTGTGTTGTACCTAACCTGCGCTGTATATAACTTGTGCTGTACCTAACCTGCATTGTATATAACTTGTGCTGTACCTAACCTGCGCTGTATATAAATTGTGCTGTACCTAACCTGCGCTGTATATAACTTGAGTTGTACCTAACCTGCGCTGTATATAACTTGTGCTGTACCTAACCTGCGCTGTATATAACTTGTGTTGTACCTAACCTGTGCTGTATATAACTTGTGCTGTACCTAACCTGCGCTGTATATAACTTGTGTTGTACCTAACCTGCGCTGTATATAACTTGTGCTGTATATAACTTGTGCTGTACTTAACCTGCGCTGTATCTAACCAGTGTTGTACCTAACCAGTGCTGTACCTAATCTGCGCTGTACCTAACCTGCGCTGTACCTAACCTGTGCTGTACCTAACCTGCGCTGTACCTAACCTGCACTGTACCTAACCTGCGCTGTACCTAACCTGCGCTGTACCTAACCTGCGCTGTACCTAACCTGCACTGTACATAACTTGTGCTGTACATAACTTGTGCTGTAACTAACCTGCGCTGTATCTAACCAGTGTTGAATCTAACCTGTGCTGTATCTAACCTTTGCTGTATCTAACCTTTGCTGTATCTAAGCTGCGCTGTACCTAACCTGTGCTGTACCTAACCTGTGCTGTACCTAACCTGTGCTGTACCTAAATTGTGCTGTACCTAACCTGTGCTGTACCTAACCTGTGCTGTACCTAACCTGTGCTGTATATAACTTGTGCTGTACCTAACCTGCGCTGTACATAACTTGTGTTGTACCTAACCTTTGCTGTATCTAAGCTGCACTGTACCTAACCTGTGCTGTACCTAACCTGTGCTGTACCTAACCTGTGCTGTACATAACTTGTGCTGTACCTAACCTGCGCTGTATATAACTTGTGTTGTACCTAACCTTTGCTGTACCTAACCATTGCTGTATCTAAGCTGCGCTGTACCTAACCTGTGCTGTACCTAACCTGTGCCAATATAACTTGTGCTGTACCTAACCTGCACTATATATAACTTGTGTTGTACCTAACCTTTGCTGTATCTAAGCTGCGCTGTATCTAACCAGTGTTGTACCTAATCTGTGCTGTATCTAAGCTGCGCTGTATCTAACCTGTGTTGTACCTAACCTGCACTGTATCTAAGCTGCACTGTACCTAACCTGCGCTGTATCTAAGCTGTGCTGTATTTAAGCTGCACTGTACCTAAGCTGCGCTGTATCTAACCTGCGCTGTATCTAAGCTGCGATATATCTAACTGTGTTGTACCTAACCTGCACTGTATCTAAGCTGCGCTGTGTCCAACCTGTGTTGTACCTAACCTGCACTGTACCTAAGCTGCGCTGTGTCCAACCTGTGTTGTACCTAACCTGCACTGTACCTAAGCTGCACTGTGTCCAACCTGTGCTGTATGTAAGCTGCGCTGTATCTAAGTTGTGCTGTATCTAAGCTGTGCTGTATCTAACCTGTGTTATACCTAAACTGTGCTGTACCTAACCTGCGCTGTATCTGACCTGTGTTGTATCTAACCTGCACCATATCTAACCTGTGCTGTACCTAAACTGCGCTGTATTTAACCTGTGTTGTACCTAACCTGCACTGTATCTAACCTGGGCTGCGCATAACCTGATAGTTTTGCAAGCATGAATCTGAATGCAATATATGAAACTGCAGTAACCCTCGAATTGACTAATATATAACTCTCTCTCCTCACACAGATGATTTGTCTCCTTTAATCACGACTGATTTTTATTTGAAAGAAAATTATGCATTATGAAAAGAAAATGAAAGAAAGCATTTAGCCAGAAGCGTTCTCTCCAACACAAAATACAACATACTTTATAGAATATCTCAGGCCTCTAGGGGTGAGATTGTCTGTAGAAAACTCCCACCAAGATAGAAAATCTCCTTCAGGAATGAAAAAAAAAATTGCTGCTTAAAATGTAGAAAAATAAGCAGCACTTATGCCAAAATTAGCTTTCCAGAAGGAAACCACTTTCCCCTTCATTAAAGCATAGGGTGGAATGATAAAGACCCTTCAACCCACTTCATCACATATCCTTCCATTAAATCATTTCTACTGTATTCCAAGTACAGAATCCAGCTGCTGCCTTAACCCCATCCCCCAAATATGAAATAACAGGATTTTTACATTGCGTGTTCTTTCTCGTGTTGCAGATTATTACAACTCAGCCTGTGATTATGGTTCTGTCACTCTTTATAAGAGGTTTCCAGGCTGTCTCCCTCTATTCAGCACAATGACTGAAGATAGAAGGACGAGATTGCAAATATTTTTCAATGCTACTGCATATTTTCACCCACACATCATTGCAATAAGTATTGAGTTAGCTGATAAATTGAACAGAATAAAATAATGTCCTGAATCCATTTTCTTCATCAATTTTTCATAAATAAAGGAGGTATTAGCAGACTGCAGCAACAGGAATTTTAACAGAATTTGCCTGCTGTTTCCCAATGTTCTTCTTTAATCAATGCTTGGTTTGCTTGACAACGCATGAATAGAATATTTTAATCAAACAAATTGTAGGAAAGTACTCATTAATATAAATCCTCAAACTTCTCAATCTTCCACAGGTTATAAGGGCCTTCTTTTCTCTGGTGTCCTTGTACATGAATCATAATAATTCAGCATGCAAGCAATTAGAAATGCAAACAGAATGTTGGCATTTATTGCAAGCGGATGGAGTATAAGAGTAGAGAAGTCTTGCTCCAACTGTACAGGGTGTCGGTGAGACTGCCGTTGAGGCACTGTGTACAGTTTTGGTCACCTTACTTAAGGAGGGACATACTTGCATTGGAAGCAGTTCAGTGAAAGTTCATTCAGCTGATTTCAGGGATAAGGAGTCTGTCTTATGAGGAAAGGTTGAGCAGGTTGGGCCTGTATTCATTGGAGTTCAGAATAATGAGAGGTGATCTTATTGAAACCTATAAGGTTCTAAGGGAGTTTGACAGGGTGGATGCTGAATGTTTCCTCTCATGGGGAATCTAGAATTAGAGGGTACAGTTTCAAAATAGGGTATCTCCCATTTAAGATGAAGATGAGGAGAAATTTCTTCTCTCAGAGGGTCATTAGTCAATGGAATTCTCTCCCCAGAGAGCAGTGGAGGTTTGGACATCGAATATATTTAAGGCTGAGTTAGATAGATTTTTGTTTGACAAAGGAGTCGGGAGTTATACGTGTGTGTGTGGATAAGTGTGAGGTTATCCATTTTGGTCGGAAGAATAAAAAGGCAGCTTATTATTTAAATGGAGAGAAACTTCAGAATGCTTTAGTGCAGAGGGATCTGGGTGTCCTCGTGCATGAATCACTGAAAGCTAGTATGCAGGTACAGCAGGTAATAAGGAAGGCAAATGGAATTTTGCCATTTATTGCTAAACGAATAGAGTATAAAAATAGGGAAGTGTTGCTGCAACTGTACAAGGCATTGGTGAGACCGCACCTGGAGGAAGGATGTAGTTGCATTGGAGGTGGTTCAGAGGAGGTTCCCTAGATTGATTCCAGAGATGCGGGGCTTGTATTATGAGGAGAAATTGAGCAGTTTAGGCCGATACTCGCTAGAGTTTAGAAGGATGAGAGGAGATCTAATTGAGGTATATAAGATGCTAAAGGGGATAGATAAAGTAGACGTGGAATGGATGTTTCCCCTTTGGGGCATTCTAGAACGAGAGGCCATAGTTTTAGGCTAAAGGGTGATAGATTTAAATAAGAGATGAGGGGGAATTACTTTTCTCAAAGGGTCATGAATTTGTGGAATTCACTACCTCAGAGTGCAGTGGATGCCGGGACGCTGAATAAATTCAGAGAGGAGATAGATTTTTAATTAGTAACGGGTTGAAAGGTTATGGGGAGAGGGCGAGAAATTGGAGTTGAAGCTGAAATGAGACCAGCCATGATCGTATTGAATGGCGGGGCAGGCTCGAGGGGCTGCATTGCCTACTCCTACTCCTGCTCCTAGTTCTTATGTTCTTATGTTATGTGGGGGGCAGACATGAAAGTGGAGTTAAGGTCACAATCAGATAAACCATCACTTTAGTGAGTGGTGGAGCAGGTTCAATGAGCCGTGTGGCCTATTTTTTATGTTTTATGCTCCTCCTGAAGAAATACAAACAGAGCTAATGTGCCTGTTCCTATGACTGTCATTTTTAAAATATCTAATCGTGTCACTCATTACCCCCGATGTCTCACTCCATTCTCTGCCCAGAACGAAGAATTACAGGGATTGACAGTGACATGTGTCCAATAGGAAAGTTAAGTTTTCTGGGGAATGTCACCTTTTCCATTGGAGAGGGGGAGGTGGGGGGCCAAATTCAAGCATCCACAAGCGCACACATGTCACATGCTGGGCTAATGGGAGCTGCTTGACATTGGTAATTTTCGGAAATATTCCCACTGCCCCTTTAAAACACTGGACTATCATGGGCAGAGATGCCAACCCTCCAGGATTGCTCAGGATTCTCCAGAATTTAAAGGTTAATCTCCAGGACACCGCTGTGAGCAAATCCCAAGCGGAAACCCACACAGCTGTTAAAAATTGTATTTCGTTCAATTTTCTTTGATTTTCTTTTTGTTTATCAGTAAGAAAAATATTAGAGATTGGGAAAAAATGGCTGATAGTCCACTCTTATCTCAGTGGGTAAGAAAGAGACTGCTCTCTTTCTGATTGGCTTTGGGAAGATGTTACATTGACCATGCTAGATAACCAATGGTGAAATGTCAGAGGCAGGAGGTCATGTGATGACCTCTCTAGGAATACTTTCAACAAAAAGTTGGCAACCCTAACTATGGGATTTGATGGGATTGGGAACTTGCACAACGTCTGATTCAATGCGGGCTCTTAAGAATGTCAAACTGGGGTATGCAGACCTGAGGATCCCAGGCCCACTTTTCTATCCCCCTTTGTTCTGGACTCTTCACCCCCAGAGAAAATAGTTTCTCTTTAATGATCTATCAACTCTTTTGATCATCTTAAACGCCTCGATTTGATCACCCCTTAATCTTCTACACTCGAGGGAATACAAACTGAGTCTGTACAGCCTGTCCCATAAAGGTTAACTCATCATTCATTCTATAATTCTTAGAGGGATGTTGCTGGGCTGGCTGATGTGTTGCCAAAGTAACATTGCGTGGCCTTCACCAAGCCTAATTGCTGTTGCTTTCTCAGTTAATTCGGGACTTCTGGACATGTTTTAAGGCCCCATGTATATAAGTGGTCAGTTCTCTCTTTCTACACAAAGTGGATCAGCAGCATGAAGGGGCCACAATCTCAGCTGGCATTATAGAATGTCCTCTCTGACACAATGCCTGCCCATCATTTATTCTCCATGTGTGTCACTCTCCTGCTGTAGTCACTCCGCAAAAACCAACAACAATATAGAATACTGACCTGGGATTCGATTTGCTTGCTGAATGAAAAAAGAAATGTTCCAAGAAAAGTTGAACTATTTTATTGCAAAAAGTCATTTGCTTCACATTGCCACAGCTTTAATAAGATCCCTTTGCCCAGATTTTGTGAAGCTATCTGAAAAATGTGCCTTTCCATTGCCAGAGCCTTGCATCTGTGCTGATCATGGAATACTGTCAAATGGATGGTATTAGATTGCAATCTAAATGTAATTACTGAACTAAAAGCTATTTTTCAGGAAAGTAGCCATGTCAGGAAACGTTAATATGATACGTCAAAAGCTCTGTTCAGCTTCTCCAACACCCCTTCAATCTTAGATCAGCTGATCTCTCTCTGCACTGAAAAGTACATCACCAATAATTGCTTCTGATCCCAGCATAACATCTGGTAGGTGTCAACATGACTCGAGATTCAAAAAGTGACCAGAACTCTGCAATTACATTTAAAGATTTATTTTTTAAATGTGTTAATAGCACCTAAGACACAGAAGTTCTAACTCATCCCTTAGGGGTGAATTACATGAGCAACTTGGTGTTTGCAACATCCCTAACATAGCTGGAAGCTTTCCCAAGTCTACCATGTCCAGGGAAGTCAAATAATATTCTAATTAGCTGTCAAAGGAGTTCCTCATCTGCTACACCTCCAAATGAAATACTCATGTAATGCCTTATTGCTGCAAAACATGTCTTTGTCTTCATGCCTTCACACAGTTACTTAGCATTTGGAGTGAAGGGTAAACATTTCAAATTAATGATTAGGCCTCAGCCCACATTAGGAAGGATGTCAAGGCCATGAGGTGAGTGCAGGGGAGATTTACTAGACTGGGATGAGGATTCTCCAGCTATGTGGAGAGATTAGAGAAACTGGGATTGTTTTCCTTGGGATAGAGGAAATTAAAGGGAAGATTTGATAGAGGTGTTCAAAAATTCTGGAGGTTCTGAACAAGTAAATAAGGAGAAATTGTATTCATTGACAGGAGGGCCAGTAAGCAGAGGGCACAGAGTTAAGAAACTGCCAGAAGAATCGGGAGGCGGGGGAGTGGCGGGGGGGATTGGAATTTTTTTTCACAATGAGTTGTTGTGATCTGAAACATGCGGCCTGAGAGGGCAGTAGAAGCAGATTCCATCATTATTTTCAAAAGGGAACTGGGTATATACTTGAATGTGAGAAGTTTGGAAGGCTGTGAGGAAAGAGAATGGGTGAGTGGGACGATTTTGAAAGCTCTTCCAAAGAGCTGACACAGGCGTGGTGGTGCTGAATGGCCTCCTTCTGTGGTGTAAGATTCTATGGTATAATGGCTTGTTATATACTCAAACACAGCATCAATGTCCTACAAACAGCACAAGTTAGAGGTCAGTCAGTGGAATTGGCTGAGATAAGAATGTTAAATAGGACTTCATCAGTGCAGTTGGATCTTTAGTAACTGCTTGAGCCATCAAACAGCCATTCAGAATTTCAACTTAACATCTGGCCGATGATGCAGTGCTCTCTCAATCCACAACTTTCTGACTCAGAGATGAGAACATGAGCAAGTGATCAGAGTGATTTTGAAGTGGTGCAAAAGGAGGGGTGAGTTCTCAAGTGTTGCTTATCCGTGACACCTTCTTTAGCAGAAAAAATTGCAAAGGGGCAGTCAAGTACAACCCTGATTATCTGCTGAAATGGACTAGACACTGGCTCTGCAAATGAAAGAGATTCTCCACTCAGTCCAGTCAATTTTGAGTCATGTTGTGTTAATCTGGCTCTCTTGTGCTGTTACAGTAGGAATTGCTCCAGTTTAGCTCCCTGAGTTTGTAATCTGTATTCAAAAAATTAACAGAATTGGAAGACTAAAAATAGATTGATGGCAATTTTATTTTTTAAAAGGTAGAGATGGCTGGGTTCCCATGTTCAATGTGGTTAGTCACACTCACACAGGGTTATTTAACTCGGAGACAGAGAGAAACTGCAGTTCTCAAACATTTTTTATCTTCCTTCCTCTAGTTCTCGTGGTGCAGTCTCTGAAATGGCCTCTTCATGAATATACTCCTGACAGATATCCTGACACAGAATAAGTCCATTTGGTCCATTATACCAATGCTATTACTAGCTCCCGACTGACATCTAACCTTTTCTCCGGCTGGCTCTTTCCCCGTACCCTTGGTTTCAAAATCCTGGAACTCCCTCCATTACAGCACTGTGGGTGTACCTACATCACATGGACTGTAGCGGTTCAAGAAGGGGGCTCACCACCACCTTCTCAAGGGGCAATTAGGAATGGCCAACAAAAGCTGGCCTTGCCAGCGATGCCTACATCCCAGGAAAGAATAAAAAGAAATGCTTTTCCTTTTCAAGTGTTTATCTAATTTAGTCATAAATTCCAAGAGTGGCAGTTTCCACAGCCCATTTATGATAATGACTTGCAAATCCTAATAGCCATTTGCTTTCCTCTTCCCTGTTTATGCTGTTTCCAGCCCATGGTTGCTGATTCACAGACTGGGAGAAATAATCTGTCTGTTTGGTCCTTCTGTAACTACGCATGTTTCAGACTACACCGTCTAGTTTTTAAAGTCTCCCATCAGAACCAGATTCTTTCATTCTGGCTATCATTCCAGTGAGCCTGCATTTCAATACCTCCATGGTGCCAACACACTGAATTGCTCGACATGATTGCATGTGTAGAATTCTTAGCAGGTGGCTTGGCGACATAATGAATGAGCGAGCGGATGGATCAGGGAGGTAGGAACTGAAAAGGAGAAATAAAGGTCAACAATAGCAATGGGGTGACATTAGCTGCTCTAAACTTGACATCTGCTATTGCTCCCCTGATAATTATCATTCCCCTGGCCTGCACTTACCTCCCAGGCTGCTTTGCCCAAACTATATTGCCAAGTTTATATTTATTTTACAAACTTAATTTTGCCCAGAACAGTTTTGTGCTCAACAAAGGTAAGGGATGCTGGTCCTCAGAAATTGAACCCAATGCCATCATCAAATACTGACAGTCTTTGCACCACTTAACACAGAGGAAAACCCGCTCTTCCCTCTGTGGGTCAATGTCCGAGAACATAGGTAGACTTCTTTCCGAAAGTAACACTTTGGAACACAGGACATGAGTAATTTGAGATCTGTGGTGGGGTCTTCTCTTGGCGGTGGTGAGCTTGGAGGCAGGAAGGGCATTTAACTAGGTGGGATGGTGGCATACTGAAACATCACCACCTTCCTGCCTCTGCCAGAATTAAGTTCTGGGTGGGAAGGCCCACGGTTGACCTGCCCGCCTCACCACCAACTGATCAGTTAATGACCCCTTAAGGGCCTCATCCTGCCGCCAGTGGTATTAACCCAGCTGCTGACAGGCCTGTCGCCATGTGGTGTGCATAGCAGCTAAAACTGTGCAGCCAGCTCGTCACTTCCTGAAGGTGTGGTTCCTCGATCAAAGGCCCTCAATGCCTGACTGAGGGACTCAATACTGAGAAAGGGGGCCCGCTGACAGCTACGCTCCTGCCCTTGCTGCCGACCCCACGACACTCCTCTCCCCATGACCCGCATCCTGTGAACCAACCCCCGCCACATGACTTACCCGTAGCCTGAATCACTCTGTGATCCTGAGACTCCAGCGCCTGTCCTTCCGGCAGCAGCCACAGCCTCCCCAGCGGCGCTGCTGAGCACAAGAGCAACCGGCCTCTGATTGGCCGGCAGATCTCGGTAGGCGAGATTTCCACTCCCGGGGTCTTGAATCTAGAGGAAGGCCCGCTGCTGGCCTCGCCACCGCCTGATTGGCTGGTGGCCTGGTTGGCATTCCCGAAAATAGGCAGTGTCTCTCCAGCTGGCAGGCAAGACCCTTCCCGCCTCAACAAGATTCTGTTCCAGGTGTGTGGTGAGCACCACTGAGGGCTTTTCACACCTCAGCCTGGATTTTCACCCTTGAGGTGAGTAGTGGCAGTTAGGAAAATTCCCGAGTCAGCCCACCCACCTCTGGAGAAAGCACCCACAAAGGTAGGATTGTCATTTTTTTGCGGTGGGGGAGGAGGGAGGGATGGCAGGGCGTGGGCTGGAGTTCAGCCAGCTGACCATGAAAAAGTTGGGAGGCAGCCACAGGGGATGCTGTGTGCCGAGGGCAGCTGTTTAACAGGCCTGCCTCCGTGCTGTGGGACTTCACCCCAGTTAAAATAAAAAGAAAAAGCCCCTCCAGCCCTCACAACCCCTCACACCCTCCACACACTCCCCTTGTGCCATCCATACCAACTCATTCCGCCCCACCCATCCCCTATGGACCCTAATGCCCCCATGCCAAGCCATTGTACTTCCATGCCCATTCACCTACTATGCACTGTAAAGAAGTAAAGAACACTATAGCGATGGTGGGATGGGTAAGGAAAAGCACTCTAATGGATATATGGACTCTCAGTAAAAGTACATAATGAGGCTTGGCTGAGAGCCCAGAAACCTATGAGCTTGTTTAAACACCTGAGCTCTGGCTTGATTGAAAGCTCTGGCTCTCTGATCTCTGCTGTCAATTGCACAATATTTATTTACACAAGGTTAAGAGGTTTCTGCTATTGATGCTTTAAAGGATCTGGATGATTGACATTTTTATTGCCCAGTAGGTAAAAGGAGTTATTGTTAAGAAAGTGGAAAGCTATCAATGAACGACTGTTTTTTAAAGTTTTTTTCTTACACGTCGTATTGTCTCATAGGTTCATTTCTTCTCTACAGTGCATAGTGGGTGAAAGGGTGTGGAAGTACCCAGGGAGGGCATGAAGGGTCATAGGGCCTATGAGTCCTTACCTACCTTGGCATGGGGGCAAGAAGAGGGCCTAATAAGGAGGACCCTTTGAACATCTCTTAAAAAGTCCCCTCATGCAGACTATGGATCACGAGTCCTCTGAGGAGCTGGGAACCACAACTCAATGGGCGAATTTTCGGGTTGGCGAGAGGGGCGGGGCCTGCTCACTGATGCGTAAAATGACACGGTGACATCGGGTGGGCTTCCCAACATCATCACATCTCACTTAGATTTTCAGTTCGAACTGTCAAAGGCCTATTAAAGCCTGTTAAAACTAATCGAAATAATTAAATGTGCTGCCAGTCCAACCTTAAGGTAGGGGGGCCAGGCGAAGAGCCCAGGCGGCCTTTGTATTTTTCATGGAACCTCATCCATGGGTGGGAAGAGGTTTCATAAAGTGTTTAAAAATGCAATAAAATTTTTTTAAAAATTCATTGACATGTCCCAGCTCATGTGACACTGTCACATGAGGGGACATGTTTTAAAAGTTTTTAATTTCTTTATTTTGATGTTTAAAACTTAAACTAATCTCCCTGAGGCACCTTCACGTGCAGAGAATCCTCCCCCGCCCCCACACAGGGAGCGCTCAGAGCTTCTTGGCGAGCGTCCCGCCCATGTAAAATGGCGGCATGGCTCTGATCGGGAGCGCCAACCGGGTTCACGTCTGCCTCTGTACAACCCCCACCCCCCCACCCAATGGGGGGAAATTTCTACCCAATGAAAACCTGTGCCGATTCCATGAAGATCGTGGAGGAGTAGGACATGCCTATCCCCGTGCTGGAGTCAGGCAGGTTGGGAGTGCAAGATGGAGGGTTCACAATCTGAACCAGCCCACGCCCTTTGAAGGCTCTATGGGAAATTAGAAACCCCAGGAATGGAGTCGGGAATCCCGGCATATGGTCCCAGCTGCCATTTTTAAAAGGCTCCAGGTCATCCTGACTCAGTGAATACCCAGGCCCTTGTGTCTAGGTCTGTCGTAGAATCATTGATTGAGATTGATCACTGTGATTGGACAACAACTCCATTATCGTTGCATCATGTCACTACCAGGATAAGGCAAACTCGATGACCTCCTGCCTTCTTTTGTCTCACAATTCTAATGTTCTTGGTAGAAACCGGGTTGTAGCTCACCAAACTCATTTATATTTCATCTGAACACATTTCTCTCACTTTGCATCTGTCTGACAGTTGTGACGTTTTACTGCTTTTTGTGAAAAAAACTAATGCATTCTTGATTCTCATGAAAAGTTGATAACGTTTTTAAATCATTCATACTGCCTGCTCCAAGTGGAGGAATATTGGACTGTCAGAATTTAATAAATGTTTAGAAAGTTCTACATTAATCAGCAAGAGAGTCATCATTATTCTGTTTTGAAATAGAATGTGGGGACTGATAGTTTTTTTGCCTATATGATATCTCACAAAATAATGAAGGTTCTGCTGATTAATGTATTGGGCAGTTGTTTATATTTCTGTGTAAATATCTCCTAGGATGCTGAATCTTTGCATCATTTTGCAAGTGTACAATGATTCTTTGCTCCCTTTTGTGCACCCGTTGTGCAGACTATGAATAAGTTAGTAAGTGTATTCAGTTTATTTCTGTTACTTGCTGACTCTCTTTCATGTCATGAAAATCCAGGCAATGCTTTATTGAAGAGTGCCTCTCAGGAAAGCTCCTACCATGTTGTATCATTAAGGGGTGGGATGTGGGTCTACACTGCAGACCTACAAAATGATCTCCTGATTTCGAGTGAGCAGTTGCCAAGTACAGCCCAGGGTCTTCCCAAAAGTAGGAAAAGGAGGGAAAAAAAAGCACAATATAAACTGTAGGCCAGTGTTTCCTCGCTGCCATGAATTAGTGAGTTTTCCTATTGAACAGCCAATCATACTGACCAGTCTAGGCTGAGTTAATTGCTCTGTGACCACAGTTCAATTGGTCTCATTGATGCGGCTGGGGTGAGGACGACAAAATGAACCAGGCCTGACTCTCGATTGCTACGCACTGGTGCCTGATAGAAAGCTGTTCATGTGCAGACACTGAGTGAGGGCAGATCAGGACTGAGTTTGACTCCCTCCATTGTCAAACACTCTGGGGACCTTCATTGTCAAAGTTCACATTGAATAGCAGTCACTTTGGCATGGGGAGCCATAACCAGCAAGGAATCAGTATTTTCAGGGGGGAGAAGGGGAATTGGCAAGAAAAGCCCTAAACAAGCTTTGCTTCTAGAATTTTAATAAGGCCACTTCATTAACTCTGTGGGTGCAACTGTCTCATAGCATCCTCTTTTCTTTCACTTGTTGGGAAAGTGACTGAACAACAACAACTTGCATTTATATAACACCACTAACGTAATAAAACATCCCAACACACTTAACAGGAGTGTACTCAGACAAAGATTACAAGCAAACCATTGAAGGAGGTACAGTATTAGGGCTAAGGTCACCATTGCAACCAGCTTTGACAGGAGCATACTTTAAGAATGAGAATGTATTCATGAATGACGGGTTTCGGTGAGGAAGATAAACCTTTGTGCACAGAATGACGAGATTCAGAGGGGAAAAATAACCCACAATTTGACAGAAATCAATGAATGCCAAGAGAAAATAAAGGACAAGGTATTCAGGATAAAGACATCAAGGTGACCAGACATGTGTAGAAATTGATGCTTTTTTTTCCCTGGGATTACAATTGGCTATGAAATCTGATTTTGTGGCATTGGTAAGATGAAGCTAAGGCTGCTCATATTTCTGCCTGGATTAAACCTGCCACAGAAAAAGCCAGGGCTAGCTAGAATTGCCTGCATGAGTGAAGGAGAAAAGAAGCTAGGAGTGTCTTCTCATTGTATCGCAGGTCATGGCTGAGAAGAGCACAACAAATCAGCTATCTTTAGATGAATTTTATTCACAAAGAACAGCTTTTAGAATCACAAGAAGGTTACTGCACAGGAGACCATTCTGCTCATTGAACCTGTGCTAGCTCTGTGCAAGAGAAACTTAGCTAGTCACACTCTCCCGCCATTTCCCTGAGTCTTGTAATTTTTTTCCTACAGACGCTTATCCAATTCTCTTTTGAAAGGCACGATTGAACCTGCCTCCACCACACTCTCAGGCAGCGCATTCCAGATCCTAACCACTTGCTGTGTAAAACAGCTTGTCCTCATGTCACCGTTGGTTCTTTTGCCAATTACTTTAAGTGTGTGTCCCCAGATTCTCAACCCTTTTGTCAATGGGAACAGTTTCTCTCTATCTTCTCCGTCCAGATCCCTCATGATTTTGAACACCCCTATCAAACTCCTCTCAATAGAACATCCTCAGCTTCTTCAATCTATCCACATAACTGATGTCTCTCATCTCTGGAACCATTCTCGTAAATCCTTTCTGCACTCTCTCTAAAGCCTTCATATAAATCCTAAAATGCCCAGATTTGAACACAGTACTAGTGTTTTATAAAAGTTCATCATAACTCCCTTGCTTTTGAACTCTATGCCTCTGTTTATCAAGCCCAGGATCCTGTATGCCTTTTTAATCACTTTCTCAAGCTGCCCTTCCACCTTCACATATACCCCAGGTCTCTTTGTTCTTTCTCTGGACTAATTGTAACTCTTCTGCATAAACCACTGGTCTCAGAATTGAAGTTGAAGTTGGGTCCACTCATATTTTATTGGGACTGACAGCAAGTGGCCTATCTATCCTCGTGGCCTTAAAGTGTTTACCACTTTAGTGCAGCTATTTATTAAAGGCTGTTTGACCCATCACACCTGTACTGCTGCTAGTTCTCTTCAACTGGTGCTGCCTATTCCCCAGCCTTTCCCAACTATCATTTTTTTTTTCCTTTTAAAGCGCTCAACCAATTTTAAATGATGTTACCATCGCTGCAACAATAATTCTTTGTAGTCGAGCATTTCAAGTTTATTAAGGATTAAGAACTGACTAACTTTCCTGTTCATTTCTCCAGTGGGAAATAACAGTCTCATTGCCTCATCTAAACAGACTCACAATCTGAGACACACAGAATGGAGAAGCAATGTAGATGGGGGCCAGGTGTTCAACCTGGGCAGAGCTCCTTTCTGTGTAGCTGCTAGTCAGATGTTAAAGAACATACTAAGCTCTTCACTTCAGCAAGACAATATTAACTTGTTCAACAAGCCAGAGGCCAGGTCACATGACCCCCACCAGGTTTCCAATAAAGGATGCGTATCCATCATCTGCAATTTGGCTGGGTCTCAAAGACTGCTAAACATCCCAGCCATTGTGAGTTGAATGGAATGCTTGAGTGGCCTTTGTCTTGGCAAACCCTCTATCTTAGCAGACCCTTTGTCTTGGCAGACCCTCTGTCTTGGCAGACCCTCTGTCTTGGCAGACCCCCTGTCTTGGCAGACCCCCTGTCTTGGCAGACCCTCTGTCTTAGCAGACCCTCTGTTTTAGCGGACCCTCTGTTTTGGCGGACCCTCTGTTTTGGCGGACCCTCTGTCTTGGCGGACCCTCTGTCTTGGCAGAGCCTCTGTCTTGGCAGAGCCTCTGTCTTGGCGGATCCTTTGTCTTGGCGGACCCTTTGTCTTGGCGGAGCCTCTGTCTTGGCGGAGCCTCTGTCTTGGCGGAGCCTCTGTCTTGGCAGACCCTCTGTCTTAGCAGACCCTCTGTTTTAGCGGACCCTCTATTTTAGCGGACCCTCTGTCTTGGCGGAGCCTCTGTCTTGGCGGACCCTTTGTCTTGGCGGAGCCTCTGTCTTGGCGGAGCCTCTGTCTTGGCGGACCCTCTGTCTTGGGGCACCCTCTGTCTTGGCAGAGCCTCTGTCTTAGCAGATTAGCAGACCCTCTGTCTTGTGCTGGCAAGCCTGGGTTATCAAATGCAAATGACCCTTGAATAGCTCTGTTTGAAGTTGGGCTGTGCAGTGCCCAGGTGATTGTTAGTGGCTCCTCAGAGATATTTTCCTGAAACTGCAAAGGGGCTTCTTTATTCTGGGGTCACAGATAAACATAGGTTCAGGCATTTTAAGGATCTTGTTCATTCAAGGTCCTGTTTTAAAATTTAGAAATAGCAATGGATATATGTATATGTATATATTTCATAAAAATGCACAGTGTAAGGTCTTATTCCATCCCACTCTGTACTCCTGGATTGTTCTCCAGGCTTTGGGAAGTTAGGAGGTGAGATATACTCACAGCAGAATTTCTAGTGTATTGGAGGATGGGTTGTAGTGGTGGTCTGCAGAGTATACAGAGACCAGCTGTTGTATATTGTTACAAATACAACTGATGTCATAAAATGTGTTGAGGACAGAATTACAAAGTAAATCTGGGTCTTTTAATAATTGGCAGCAACTGAGTAGCTTTGTCAATGCAGTGAGAGCCGGGAGTGAAGGAAGGCATGAGGAAAAAGTAATCATCCCCTAGCTTTAGAAAGATCGATTCAGATGTTTTCACACATTCATGTTGCTTTATATTGTATGAGACCTGCAAGGGTTTGGTTCTGTTCATCCTCCTGCATATCAACATACCTTTAATCATACTGAATAACTAGGCGGTGCAAATTAATTGGATAATTTGACAGTGAATGTAGCTGATGAAATACAAAGGCCATTTTTAAGTTTCTAGTTTTCTGTAAACCGTATTTTAAATGACAATGTTTGAAATCCTGAGTCCAATTGTAGTCGCAGTTAACAATAGAGGCAGCTGCTAATGGAACATTGCATCACACAAGCCACTGTGCAGCCATTTACTAGTGACTGTTATGTACAAGATAAATGGTTTGCTTTGGTCAATGATGAAGGGGCAATGATTGGAGCTGAACCTGCAAGGAAGCGAAAAACTGTTGTCAAGTGGAATTACAGGAGATGGGATGACAAAGAGAGACAGGGAGACAGAGGAAAAACAGCGAATGTGAGAAAGAGCAAGACACTAGAGAACAGCCAAAGAGAGAAAGAGAGATAAGCGGATTAAACAAACATAGAACATGAGCTAGAGACGGACAGAAATAGACTAAGGCAGAGATCAGAAGACAGATGGAATAGAGAGTGAGGGAGACAGAGACACAGAGGGGCAGACAGCAAAACAGATAGGGGTAGAGAGACCAAGACAAAGATAGGGAGACAGAGATAGAGAGAGGCAGACAGAGAGACAGACAGGCAGAGATAGAGGAAAACAGAGAGGAAAGAAAGACAAAGAGGTAAAATTTAAGCTATATGCAGAGACACAGAGACAGGCAGTGATAAGGGCCTGGATTTCTGCCATGATGGAGTGCCTCTTCATCATAGCAAAAATGGCGAATGTGCCTGGAAATCAGAATCCCCACCCCTGAACACGACACCTCTATTTCTACAGGGGCATGAATGGGCCCGGGTCTGAACTTTATGCAATTCTTTGGATAGCCAGGGTGCTGGAGAGCTGCAGGTACCCTTGTGGAGTTAACTTTAAACTTGTATTAACTGCCCCAGAATTGGCAAAACTCAATTCAAACTGTCCTGATTTATCCCAAGGGTCTGCTACACTCACAGGGCACTTTTTTATGTCCCTACTGACTCTTGCACCCGGGTGCCAGGAGGAACTTTCTGCTGGAAAAGAGTATATTGTGCTTTTTGTGAAGGAAGATACAAGATGGGCATGGCACCCTCACCCACACAGAAGCCCTCACACCTAGTCAACGTGAGCAGCTGGAGGCCAGAGGGAGGGCAGAAAGTCCGGAGGGAAATGCAGCCCCACGTGCACCAGGAAGGAGGAAGGGAAGAGGCAGGGTAAGCAGGTACTACCCTGTGGGAAGGGTGTACAGAGCTAGGACATCCTACCTCAACGTGACGGAGAAGAGGTGTCAAAGGCACCTGGCACTAAGCCGTGAGGTGGTGACAGACAACAACTGAGCCACAATGCATTGACCCCCATGTGCTGCCAGTGGCTGTGAAGGTAACTGTCACTCTCAATTTTTATGCCTCAGGATCTTTCTAGGGCTTATCAGGAGACCTGTCTGCTATATCCCAGCCAGCAGCATACAGCAGCATTAAGACAGTAACTAATGCAAAAATAACCGAAAATCTGACATTCAATCAGACATTTTTAAAAGTCAGGTTCATGGAACTGGGTCTCCTTCTGACTCTGTGCACCCAGTGCATGGAATAAAATCTTGTCCAAGGAAACAAACAAAGGGATTGAGAGATAGAAAGACAGAAAGAGAGAGAGAGAGAAGTTGCCACAATGAGTTACAGCAATAAGAAGACTGGTATTTGCATAGTGCCTCATCACATGTCTTGAAAAGATCTCAAAGCACCTCATAAAGAATAAATTAACGTAAAATGTGGTGACTTTTTATGATGAGTAGGGCAGCCATATTCTGTGTGGCAGGATTACACAAAGAGTGAGAAATGACCAGGTCATCTGGTTTTGGTGCTGTTGGTTGGGTGGGTGAATTCTTGTCCAGGATTCCCACAGTAGCTCAGTCAATATTTTGGTAACAGTCAGTCTCAATCTGAGAGCAGCAGTTGATGAGCTAAACCAGAAATCAGGCATGTGGGTTCAAAACCCCCAATGTCGGGAGCCCATGAACAAGGTTTACTACAATAATTCTAATTTTAAAGGGTGACTCATAAAATAGCGGGCGACACATTTTGGCCAAAACAGGGGAGTTGCAAAAGGATTTATGGGCTAGTTTTATTACAATCCATCAGTTTTTATCATTATTCTGAGCTGAAGCCAATGCACATGCTACCAGATTTATTGAATATAACTTCACAATTTGTAAATGTAGTCTGAACTCATGACCTCAGCCTGCTTGCCCAGAACAACAAACATACATTAATGTACCCTAAGTTAATTCTATAAAGGCATCCCCATAGAAATATTGTTTTTCAAGAGAGATGGTAAACAAGTCACATGTTGTTGGTGACAAGATCCAGGAGTAAAAGACAAGGGCAAAGAGGAAACTATTTTCTTCCATTTTATTCTTACTCTATTTCTTACACCCTTTGCTGGTTTGATCACTTTAATTTTGCAGCTAATCTCAGCGATTTTTGCAACTTGAAAGATGCCATCTAAAAAAATGTTGAGTTTTTCCCCTGTCCCCTTTTAGTATTTAACCTTTTTGAACTATTCTGAAGCCAGCAACACACTCCATACCAGATGTCCCTTTTAACTAAGGTGTAGTGACAAAGATTGACTGGAATTTCCTCTTTAACAGGCCACTGGTGATGAATTCATTCCAATGCACAAAGTTCCTCCAGTGTGAAAGAAAACAACACTTAGAATGAAGAGACATCTCACTGCACCTGCATTCAGCCACAAATAGCACACTGCTTTAATCAAACACTGTTTCTGATCTCTCCATCACCAATCAGAAAAAATAGCATTGGTTGGCATCTTGGAAATAAAGCCAGAAAGCAATGTACAGAAAGGTGTTAAACTCACAAATAAACTCTTAACAAGCTGAGCAACAATTGGATTCTCTGGCCTCTCCCAAACACCATTTCTTCATTGTTCCCAACAAATGTTGACAAGTTAGGTAGAATTACAGACTTCCTCAGTCTATAGCTTTGCCCCACAGAATGGTTACCTCTGGTCAATGGAGTCAGGGATAACTTGGCATTAGGGACGTTAACTATAGTTGGATGTATTCCTAGAGATTTCATTACATGATCGCCTGGCCAGTTAAATTGTCTTTCTTTCCCCAATGCCGATATTTTAAACTGAACAAATTAAAACAAAATCCAGTATTTTTTAATGCTTCTATGATTTTCCTCTTGGGCAGTAGCGTCCAGGAGATTAATTTTTCATTGCTGGAAACTGAAGGGCAATGCTGGAGGGTTGGCAACTGCTAACTGATGTTCAGACATAGAAAAGGTTTGTCCATTCACTCAACTAGAGAAAGCCAGGGCTTCTCAGGTATGGCCCATTGACCTCAAGTGTTACGGCCAGTCCCCAGGTGAGGTCCCCCAATTTGTTAACTTCCTGAACGGGACCCCAATTTTGTTATGCTACCAGATGCAAAGGAATGAGCTGGCTCCCCTTCTTTATTCAACCCCCACGGTTGGTCACAATAAGGTTAATTTAAAAGGGATCCCTTCCCCCGTGGATATCTTTTCCCAGTCCAAATTATATTTAACCAATTTAACCAGGCTTTGTCAAGTCAAAGAAAGAGTAAGTTTACTAGCTACTAAAAACACAAGAAAAATAATAAAAACACAACACACATACACACAAATCAGAAATAAGAAGTTAGGGGTCCCAATAAAAGTTTTTAAAAGTATACGAATCAGTCTTTGGTTTGTCCATGAGGTATAGAAGGTGATATGTTGCAGCTGTTAAGTTGGGTGATCAAGTAGAGCTGACTTTGACAGTTTCACAGTTGGTTTGGAGACATTTGGTTCTGCAGGATAGCTGAAGAGGCTGTCGTATTTCCTTTTTGATTATGGCTTCTGCTGCGTCTTGCCTCCAGCAACAGAGAGAGAGAGACAAACAGCGGGAGAGAGAATTCACCTGAAACTGCAGGGGTACCTAGTTGGTCTTCTTCTTGCTGTCATATACACAACACACCAGCATACATTGCACTGTTCTGCAGATAGCTTTTTAACCCTTTTTTCCCTGTGTACTCCTATAAAAGGGGAAAAAAACCATGCCTTGCACCTAGTGTCTGTTTTCTTTTATCTCCGACCATTTTACATATTCTGAGATATAAATCAATATGAGATGGATTTTAGATGACTGCTGAGACGTGGTAATCAGTCTTTGTCTCCTCAACCACAGGAGATTAAAGTTCAGTCTTTTGCATCTTTCCTGTCTCCCTTTCAAGTGTCTCTGCTTGAAGAAGGTCATGACACCTTTTCAGGTGCGACATTCCATGTTCTCAGGTTAGATCTGTCAGTGTAATCCACATTGGAATTTTCCAGAAAGTGGTCACTTTACATTATCAGCCACCTTTTGCTCAATGTCCTTGCTTGTATTTCTTTAAAAACACACACATCTTCCATAAAAGTTCAACATGCCCGAAAGTAATTCATGGCTGTAACTGGCTTTTTATGACACAAGCTACCTAGTGTCTGAACGTTCTGTGAACTTAAATAAAGCCTCTTGTGCTGAACTACAATGGCAAAGACTCAGTTTCTTGCAGTCTCACACCACACTATCTGGAGTTAGTCCAAGGTTTGCTATTTCAAGTCAACAGGAGAAAAAATGTAGTGACATACGCAGCACATCCAGGCACTTTAATAACCTCCAGTTGCCATATTTATATATATTATATACAAATCATATATATATATATATATATTCATGTTGAGAGAACAAATTAGTTTTAAAGTGAAGTTGACATATTGGCATTGATTTTCAAAGTGGGTGAGGTGAGAGTAACAGTCCCCTGACTAGATCCTGACACAAAACCCTGGGTTCAATCTAATTTTGACAAAGCAGCGAGCTTCTGCCTTCTAATAGGAGCTCCTGGAGTTGGAAAGTAAGTCGCAGGAGTAACTTCCATCTCTATCACTGGGTCAGAAATCCAGCAAGATTTCTTAATGGAAGGACCTCATTTGAATAAATCTCTGCAGAGTCTTGGCTAGAATGACTACCTGGTTGGTGGTGGGAGGTTGGAGGAGATTGAGGGATAGGGGTAGGGGTGCTGGCAGCAGGAGGCTACGGCTGGGGACCTGTGAGGACGGATCTGGCAGTCTGTGGCGGAGAGATCATGGGGGAATGGGTCAGGAAGGTTATAGTCCAAGGTTTCCTTGTGAGTCTGAGAGGAATGGTCTTCCTCTCCTGGCTCACACAATGAACCCTAAAATACAACTTTCAAACTTCCCTTCTGGGCCATGATCTGACTTCCAACATTCCACACCCCGCCCCAAAACCCCTCCCCTCTCCCGCTCACTCATCTCCCTCCTCCTCCCTATTCCCTCTCCCTTTCCCTCCCCCACCCTGTTCTTTGTCCCTGCACTCCCTCATTCCGGTCTCCCCCTCCCCTGTTCAGCTCTAAAGTTGAAATTGCAGCTCAGGCATTATGGATATTTAAATAATGGTTTTGCAGTATGCTTGCAGTTGTCCTGCTCACCTGGAGTAGGCTAATATGGAAACACAGTGGGAAAGCAGTCGGATAATAGGGTGGAAGTGATCCCACCGTACCCTACACCCAGCTTCCAATAATTAAAATTAATGTCTGTTTTTATGTTTTTCAAATCTCTGGACATCCTAATTAAAAATATAATGTCCAGTCCAAAACGACAACCCAAGCTGAATGGACAAAGCTCACACTGTCCGATTTCCCTTGCCAAAACACTGCTTCCATTGGGAAACTGAAATCAGTCAGAGGCCGGTCCCACCTCAGTGCTGCAGGCTGCTTAATCACTCAAGAAATTCAATCCAGACTTAAAGACAGGAGAAATCACATCACACACCATATGCTTTCCACAAAAGTGATTAGACTTTTAAAAATGTGCATCAGTCAAAATGAAATCTGGCAGTCTTGTGGCTCAGTGTACTAAATGGCGCTAGCAGTTTACCCATGGAATTGCTCAGAATGCAACAGGGGACAAACTCTTTTATATTCTTAAACAGTTAGCAACACATCACAATCTGATTCACGGGTGACAGGCTTGGCAAGTGTGGCACTTCCAAGTGTGGCGGATAACCTAATTGAAAATACTTTTACATCTATAATTTCTCATATTGTTTTATTCCATTAACCTTCTCTGCTCTAAGGAAAACAATCTCAGCTTCTCTAGTCTTTCACATAACTCCATGTCCCCGATTATTAGGGTATAATGCACAGGATTGTTGTGCTGTGTGTTCACTGTCAGATTACAAGCAAAGAGTGTTTTATATTTCATAACTATCCAGGATCTTTTTTTAATTGGACAGATAATGAATGGCATGTGATTTGGTGAATGTCCTTTGGAATTCTGCCCAAAGTGTGTGATTAATAAGGGATTCATTCCAGTGGAATTTTGTACAATGAGAATGTTCATTGACAAGCTCCTAATGTCAGCGTGTTCAATGCATAAAGCTTTATTGTATGAAATACAGGGAAAAGAGATCATTTAGCCTCACTGGTTCATTCTTCTGTAGGAAGATACTTCCCCATTTCAGTCCCTAACCCTCCCATAAATGATGCCAGTTTTGTTTCCACCTGTTCAGCTGCAGATTACTCGTCACATTCTGGACATTGCTCTTGAACCTGCCTTCTTCCCAGTTGGTACAGCTACTTTGGATTGATCATTTCTATTCCACTCAGTCCAGCTCCCTGATCCAGGAGCTGGGAGGGTGGAGGGGAGAGTTCATGGGAATGGGAGACCGGCAAACAATGGGACAACTGCATCCTTGTTCCAGTACATAACAGACTGCTTGTCTGATTTCTTCTCATGCGTCCTTAAGACTGAAGAGCCTATTTCTTTTAAATATTCCCTGCAACTCAATCTCTGACACAGGATCTGTCTCATGGCCTGCTCTACACCAGAATTGATGCTCGATACATCTTCAGAATTATGCCTCAGATTCAATATTTTCTGATCTGGCAATGTAGCTCAGTATTTACTTAATTTGCTTTGTACTGATCAAGTTGACAGATGCTGGTGCTGAGGAGCACAACATTTTCCAATTCAGCAATCACACACTCCCAGGTCAAATATAACATATGTCACAGAGAATTACATAGGATATACAACACAGAAACAGGCCAATCGACACAACTAGTCCCTGTTGGTGTTTATGCACCATTCAGGCCTCCTCCCAACTTTCCTCATTTAAATCTATCATTGTAATCCTCCATTCCCTTCAACCTCAAATGCTTGTGCCACCTTCCCTTGTTGAATAAAAGGTTATTTTTCATACCAATCTTCCAGTTGCACCATCTCTGATTGTGAATTTAGTGCCACTTGGTGCTGTAGGCCCATGTCTCAGTTTGCTAGTTCTGGGTGAATGCATTCCTGGAGATGGTATCACATTACTACCTCCCTCCAATTGCTCTGCCCCTAACCCCTGCCATTGGCCACCTGCCATGTCCAACTTCACTGCAGCCCACCTTCCTGAGCCAATAGGAAAGTGAGAATACTTTTTGTTATCCAATTGGATGGTCTTGTCCGTCAGTCAAACAATTTTTTGTTCATCCTCTGAGGCAAAGAGATCATGTTCATCATCTGGAGTTTTTGCTAGGGTTCCTGTGGATATGTAGGTGACTGTTAAGGCCGATCTGCACCCGGAAGGCTCTGTTGCAAATAGGACAGGATACCACAGACAAATGGGTTTTGGATGAGTTGCTGGCTCGGCATTTCCTCTCCTGGTGTTTTCTCTCTGCCTCTGATATGCCTTTGCTTTTGAAGGAAGGTTGTGCCAAGTGTAGCATTCCTGCCCGAGCATCTCTCAGGACTTGAAGTCAGTATCAAAGCTCCTAAGTGAAAGCTTCAAAATATCCTTGTAGCACTTCCTTTGATGGCCATAGAAGAGCACTAAAGACTCAAGCTCTCCAAGGATATTTGCTTTGGTAAGTGAGTGTCAGGCACTCTGGCTACATGACCAGCCCAGCTCAGTGGTGGCTGTCTCAATACGGAGTATCTGCTTGGCATGCCAGCACAGGTGAGTAATTCAGTGTCTGGCATTTTGTCCTGCCATCTGATCTTCAGAAGCTTCCGAAGGCAGCTCAGGTGAAAGCGGTGGAGCTTCTTGGCATGACACTGGTACACAGTGTAGGTTTCACATGCTCAGAGCACAGTGGGCAAGATTATTGCTCTATAGGCTTTCAGTTCAGTAGGCATTCTTACTCCTCTTGATTCCCAGACTGATGTTCGAAGTCTGCCAAAGGCTACACTTGCTTTTGCAGTTCTCCATGTGCCTCGTGGTCAATAAAGACAGCTCAAGAGAGTGTGCTGCTGAGATAAATTAACATATCCACTGCTGACAGGTTCTGGACAAATCTTGGGCTCAAGATAGGGCTTTCCTGGAGCAGGCTGGTACATCCCTCCAGTTTTCTTTGTGCTGATTGTAAGGCCAAAGCTGTCCAATGCATTGGAGAACAAGTGCATGTTACATTGCATGTCCAGCTCTGAACCAACAGTTAGTGAAGAGCTATCAGCAAATGTCCTTGGAGAGCCATCTCAGACTGAACAGCTTCTTGAATATGTGATATCTCATTTTGAGTCTGGGATCACCATCATGGAGCATTGCGGAGAAAAACATGCTGCAGAGGGTTGGCACTAGCACACAGTCCTGTTTAACTTCATTAGTGACTGGGAATGGGTCAGGAGACTCACCATCACCCAGGACATGTGTGAGCATGGCATCATGGACCTGTTGGACCATTGTGATGAATTTCTCAGTCAAACAAACAGTTTGAAAGAATTTTTTAAAATATAAAAACAAAAAAACCGCGGATGCTGGAAATCCAAAACAAAAACAGAATTACCTGGAAAAACTCAGCAGGTCTGGCAGCATCGGCGGAGAAGAAAAGAGTTGATGTTTCGAGTCCTCATGACCCTTCAACAGAACTTGAGTTCGAGTCCAAGAAAGAGTTGAAATATAAGCTGGTTTAAGGTGTGTGGGGGGGGGGCGGAGAGAGAGAGAGAGGTGGAGTGGGGGTGTGGTTGTAGGGACAAACAAGCAGTGATAGAAGCAGATCATCAAAAGATGTCAACAACAATAGAACAAAAGAACACATAGGTGTTAAAGTTGGTGATATTATCTAAACGAATGTGCTAATTAAGAATGGATGGTAGGGCACTCAAGGTATAGCTCTAATGGGAGTGGAGGGAGCATAAAAGATTTTAAAATATTTAAAAATAATGGAAATAGGTGGGAAAAGAAAAATCTAGAGGAACAACACCTCATCTTCCGACTAGGCACTTTACAACCTTTCGGACTGAATATTGAATTCAACAACTTTAGGTCTTGAGCTACCTCCTCCATCCCCACCCCCTTTCTGTTTCCCCCTTCCTTTTTTTCCAATAAATTATATTTTCCACCCACGGTGGTTGACAGGGCCCTCAACCGTGTCCGGCCCATCTCCCGCGCATCCGCCCTCACGCCTTCTCCTCCCTCCCAGAAACATGATAGGGTCCCCCTTGTCCTCACTTATCACCCCACCAGCCTCCACATTCAAAGGATCATCCTCCGCAATTTCCGCCAACTCCAGCATGATGCCACCACCAAACACATCTTCCCTTCACCCCCCCTATCGGCATTCCGTAGGGATCGCTCCCTCCGGGACACCCTGGTCCACTCCTCCATCACCCCCTACTCCTCAACCCCCTCCTGTGGCACCAGCCCATGCCCACGCAAAAGGTGCAACACCTGCCCCTTCACTTCCTCTCTCCTCACCGTCCAAGGGCCCAAACACTCCTTTCAAGTGAAGCAGCATTTCACTTGCATTTCCCCCAACTTAGTCTACTGCATTCGTTGCTCCCAATGTGGTCTCCTCTACATTGGAGAGACCAAACGTAAACTGGGCGACCGCTTTGCAGAACACCTGTGGTCTGTTCGCAAGAATGACCCAAACCTCCCTGTCGCTTGCCATTTTAACACTCCACCCTGCTCTCTTGCCCACATGTCTGTCCTTGGCTTGCTGCATTGTTCCAGTGAAGCCCAATGCAAACTGGAGGAACAACACCTCATCTTCCGACTAGGCACTTTACAACCTTCCGGACTGAATATTGAATTCAACAACTTTAGGTCTTGAGCTCCCCCCTCCATCCCCACCCCCTTTCTGTTTCCCCCTTCCTTTTTTTTGCAATAAATTATATAGATTTTTCTTTTCCCACCTATTTCCATTATTTTTAAATATTTTAAAATCTTTTATGCTCCCTCCACCCCCACTAGAGCTATACCTTGAGTGCCCTACCATCCATTCTTAATTAGCACATTCGTTTAGATAATACCAACTTTAACACCTATGTGTTCTTTTGTTCTATTGTTGTTGACATCTTTTGATGATCTGCTTCTATCACTGCTTGTTTGTCCCTACACTCCTCTTCTCTCTCTCTCTCCCCGCTCCCCCCACACACCTTAAACCAGCTTATATTTCAACTCTTTCTTAGACTCGAACTCAAGTTCTGTCGAAGGGTCATGAGGACTCGAAACGTCAACTCTTTTCTTCTCCGCCGATGCTGCCAGACCTGCTGAGTTTTTCCAGGTAATTCTGTTTTTGTTTTTTAAAATGATTAGTGAGTCCAATCAGCTCTCCCCAAAAAATGGAAACTCAGCTCCTATGGCCCATTGCATATTTAAAGGGACTTGGAGCCCGAAACAGGCAGATACTTTTCCAACCATGAGTAGCACCTTTCAAAATGGCAGTATACTGATTGTCAGGTTACCATAGGAACAAGAGGGCAGGTGCCATTTCTAACCGCTTGTCACCTCCAAGTGACAATCAGCCATATTTTCTCTTCTCTTCATATTTTCCCATCTTTCTTTCCGCTCTGATTTCTCTCCTGGAGATTAACTTCAAATCCTGGAGAATCCAGGGCATTCCTGGAGAGTTGGCAACCCTTGTGCCATCTCAGGAGGCAGATTGGCATCATCCAGTTCATGTGGGAGCCTAACAGCTGTCGACAGAAAAGACTTTCATGCCATCGATCTAGGCTGAATGCCAAACCAGATCATGGAGGCAAGAAGCCAAAGTATAGCTTACTCCAACACTTCAGTACTAGCTGTCTTGGCACCATTGCAAATACGTGAGAGAAATGAGAATAAAGGAATCAAAGCTCTGGTATTACTAAAAGGTGCTGAGAGACTGTTCATGTGGGTTACAGCAAAAAGGAAAATCTTAAACACTGTGTATAAATCTGATTTTTAATAGTTTTGTAAACCAAATCGCTAGTTTTCAATGCATTGAAACTGGCCCCTTTAATCCTAATAAGTTGTAAATCAATAGCTTCCAAATGTTAAGTTTCCTCAAGAAATCCTGTCTCGCTTGGCAGATTGGCAAATATTTCACTTTGAAATCACATTTCCTGCTGCCTTAAAGAAGGATTAGGCCTTTTGGCAGCCCCAGTTTCTGGATCCATAATCAGCTCTGCCAGGCCAGGGAGAGAGTGTGTTGTTGAGACGCCCCTGCACTCACATCGACATAATAATGGCAGAGAAACTAAAGCTTATTTAAATAAGTCACAACACGACATTAGTGCCGCCAAAAGATTTTCCTTCTTAATGTTTATCAGTTCAGAGCACTTACAACTCTCTTGTTTCACAACCACTCTGCCCTCCAAACCTTATATCTCTCTCCGCTCTCTCTGCCTCCCTAACATTTTCCAGCACAGTGTGGAAAGAGCAGGGGAATGGGTATAATTGGATAGCTCTTTCAAAGAGCTGGCACAGATGCAGTGGGCAGCATGGCCTCCCTCTGTGCTGTATTATTCTATGATTCTATTTTATGATGTATCCCCTATCCCCAGTTCCCCTTTCTCTTTCTGTTCTGTATCCCCAGTGGAAATGATTAGTGAGTCCAATCAGCTCTCCCCAAAAAATGGAAACTCAGCTCCTATGGCCCATTGCATATTTAAAAGGACTTGGAGCCCGAAACAGGCAGATACTTTTCCAAACATGAGTAGCACCTTTCAAAATGGCAGTATACTGATTGTCAGGTTTACCATAGGAACAAGAGGGCAGGCGCCATTTCTAACCGCTTGTCACCTCCAAGTGACAATCAGTCATATTTTCTCTTCTCTTCATATTTTCCCATCTTTCTTTCCACTCTGCCTCACCTTCTCTCTTGTTCTTCTCCGGATAATTATCGCTGCACTGAATGAATGACCTTCCTCATGTCCACAATTGTACTTGCAGTCACCCAGTGGTGAGTGCTCACTGTGAGTACATGCCCTCAGTCAGACCCTGGGATGTTTACAACATTGTAGACTTCTGACCTCATTGAGTCTTGCCAGGAGACAGCTGTGTGATGTGGTGTTATGTTCCCACATTAACTGTGTGGAGTGCATGAGAGAGCAGTGCTTACACAAGGGTAGGGTGACATTCACGCATATATTGATGATGCTTCCAACAGGAAACAAAATTAACAATACAGACTGTGGCCATAATACAAGAGCAATGTGTTTGCCTAACTTTTTACAAAAACAAGTCAATCGACAAATACAAATTATTTGTTTATAATTGCATCCAATGAGATGGCAATTTGTTCCCTCCTTGCTTGTCGCTCCCATGTTCTGGTTTTGGGTTCTGCAAGTACCAGCAACTTTTTCCCACACCCTCAAGAGGCCATCTTCACCTGTGAGCACCATAAAGGGAATGCTACTATGGGAGAATTCATATTCTGAGCTCTGTCTACATATTAAACACTTCCAAATAGAAATCACCGGTCAGCAATCAGGAACAGGAATCCTTGTTGAATTTTGCCCTCTCTAGACCATAGACACTGAAGTAAACTGTATTAACCTCCTGCCCCACTGAGATTGCTTAATTGAGCACAGGTTGAAGTTTGCAGCCAGGACCCTATTTATACGATGCAGTGTTACACCAGACAGAGCATTTACACTCTGAATCATTTGGGAATTATCCCAGGCTGGTTACTGAGGTGGAAGGGAAAGAATTCCTCATTAACATAGGAACAGGAGGAGGCCATTCATCCCTTGAGCCTATTCAAACATTTCATTAGATAGTGGCTCACCTGTATCTCAACACCAGCTACCCTCCTTGGTTCCAGAACCCCTAATCCCCTTACCCGATAAAAATCGAAAAAACTCAGTCTTCAAATTTTTTGGGTGAGGGAGTTCCAGATTTCCACTTCCCTTTGTGTGAAGAAGTGCTTCCTGACAACACCCCTGAATAACCTACCTCTAATTTTAAGATTATGTCCCCTGCTCTGCCCACCACCAGCCCCCCCACCCCACACCCTGCCACTGAGGAAATAGCTTCTCTTTCACTATCCTATCAACTCAATACGCACTTTATATACCTCTTAGCTAAAATGTACAGAATCTACCTCTGTATTCTCAAGATCCTCATTAACGAAGAGGAATATTTTTCTGCTCTCTCCATTCTTATATCTACTTCTAATTCTGAACTCATTCAGTCAGAACCCATGATTTATTTGCCATTGGCTCATGTCCCAATTTGTTGTTCAGGTGGTTTGGGCCTTGGAGTCTGGCTATGTTTAGTTGTTAAGGATCTGTATTTACTAGGTTCACCAGATTGGTTCCTAGATGATAGGTTTGTCCTGTAATGAAAGGTTGAATATACTGTTACCGAGGTGTGTTGATGTCAAATATTAAATTTCAATTTCATCTGCTGTACTCACATGTGTAACTTTTCTAAGAAAGGCATTTCAAGTGAGGAAACAAAGATGCTGACTTAAGATGGCTGCCACAAGATGGTTCACCTGGCATTTAGAAAAGCAAGTTGGCCAATCTACTGGAAGCTTTTAACAGGTGGATTACAACAAACATGCCTAGACCACAACAAAAACAGAATTACCTGGAAAAACTCAGCAGATCTGGCAGCATTGGCGGAGAAGAAAAGAGTTGACGTTTCGAGTCCTCATGACCCTTCGACAGTGAGTGAGTCCAAGAAACAGTTGAAATATAAGCTGCTTTAAGGTGTGTGTGTGGGGGGGGGGGTGGAGAGAGAGAGAGACAGAGAGAAGTGGAGGGGATTGGTGTGGTTGTAGGGACAAACAAGCAGTGATAGAAGCAGATCATCAAAAGATGTCACAAACAACAGAACAAAAGAACACATAGGTGTTAAAGTTAGTGATATTATCTAAACGAATGTGCTAATTAAGAATGGATTGTAGGGCACTCAAGGTATAGCTCTAGTGGGGGTGGGGGGAGCATAAAAGACTTAAAAATATTTTAAAATAATGGAAATAGGTGGGAAAAGAAAAATCTATACAATTTATTGAAAAAAAACAAAAGGAAGGGGGAAACAGAAAGGGGGTGGGGATGGGGGAGGGAGCTCAAGACCTAAAGTTGTTGAATTCAATAGTCAGTCCGGATGGCTGTAAAGTGCCTAGTCGGAAGATGAGGTGTTGTTCCTCCAGTTTGCATTGGGCTTCACTGGAACAATGCAGCAAGCCAAGGACAGACATGTGGGCAAGACAGCAGGGTGGGAGTGTTAAAATGGCAAGCGACAGAGAGGTTTGGGTCATTCTTGCGGACAGACCGCAGGTGGTCTCCTCTACATTGGAGAGATCAAACGTAAACTGGGCGACCACTTTGCAGAACACCTGTGGTCTGTCTGCAAGAATGACCCAAACCTCCCTGTCGCTTGCCATTTTAACACTCCACCCTGCTCTCTGGCCCACATGTCTGTCCTTGGCTTGCTGCATTGTTCCAGTGAAGCCCAACGCAAACTGGAGGAACAACATCTCATCTTCCGACTAGGCACTTTACAGCCTTCCGGACTGAATATTGAATTCAACAACTTTAGGGCTTGAGCTCCCTCCCCCATCCCCACCCCCTTTCTGTTTCCCCCTTCCTTTTTTTTCCAATAAATTATATAGATTTTTCTTTTCCCACCTATTTCCATTATTTTTAAATATTTTAAAATCTTTTATGCTCCCTCCACCCCCACTAGAGCTATACCTTGAGTGCCCTACCATCCATTCTTAATTAGCACATTCGTTTAGATAATATCACCAACTTTAACACCTGTATTCTTTTGTTCTATTGTTGTTGACATCTTTTGATGATCTGCTTCTATCACTGCTTGTTTGTCCCTACAACCACACCCCCACTCCACTTCTCTCCCTCTCTCTCTCTCTCCGCCCCCCACACACACACACCTTAAACCAGCTTATCTTTCAACTCTTTCTTGGACTCCCTCAAGTTCTGTTGAAGGGTCATGAGGACTCGAAACGTCAACTCTTTTCTTCTCTGCCGATGCTGCCAGACCTGCTGAGTTTTTCCAGGGAATTCTGTTTTTGTTTTGGATTTCCAACATCCGCAGTTTTTTTGTTTTTATGCCTGGACCACATCCTTGTGGAATGTCACACTTGCCTTTGTCAGGACTTACCCTAAAATAGCAAGGACATTAAGGTCTCAATCTCTAAGACTACCAGATAACAAGGGAGAACTAACAAAACTGATTAAGCACAAGGGGAAGTACTACGGACTCCTGTTGTATTTCAATGGTTTTTTGACCATGGGAGGTGGAAACTCCTTCGTTATCATGAATAGATTGTCAATTGTTTTCCATTCCATATCAATAGCTAGTCATCACATGACCAAAGCTCTTTGATCTTTGAAAGCCTTTTATTACAAAACACTACCTTCTTTGGAGCAGTCTGGATAAGTAACATCCGAAAGCAGCCAACACCAGCAGCTGAAGACTGTCTACCTCTTCCCCCACTCTCTACTAACTGGTGTGCTTGCTTATATCATACAGTGGACAGCAGATAGAGAAATTCTAAAGAAAGCTTGAAATTCCAAAGCAATATTTCCAGGAGAGAAAAAAAGGACAATAGCTTTAAGAACTGCCTCAGCCACGAATAACAGCAAGCAGTGAACTCTTTATTTACTTGCCTTGTCTTGTTGAATCTTAGGGCGGGACTTTTGGCTGCTCTCCAAATTTTCCGGTCCCACCTGAAATGATTCCTACTGCTGGCAGGACTCGAAAATCCAGGCCTTAATTTGGCCGGTGACAGTCGGGATGTGTATTTTCCTTTCTAATAATTTCAAGATTGTTACCTGGGTGGATTTTTAGCACCATAAAAATTAACCCTTTACATGTTTAAACTCAAGGAAACCTGGTTGACTGAGTTTTTTTGCAATCAGCATGTAAACAGTTAAATAGGTGCACTGAATTGGCACATTCATCCTTATAAATGTCCAAAATCCCTGTTACTGTCAGCCAAGGAGTGAGAAAAAAGGAGGGAGTCCTTGCACCCTTCCTCATCTGGTTGTAACAATAGCATCTGGAGTTTAGAAGAATGAGAGATGATCTCATTGAAGCCTACAAGATTCAGAAGGGGCTTGACAGGGTAGACACTGAGAGGTTGTTTTCACTGCTCGGGGAATCTAAAACTCCGGGTCACAGTCTCAGGATAGGGGGCTGATCATTTGGAATTGAGCTGAGGAGAAATTTTTTCACTCAAAGTGTGGTGAATGTTTGGAATCCTGTATACCAGAGGGTTGTGGATGCAAATCATTAAATACACTTAAGACTGGAACAGACAGATTGTTGATCTCCCAGGAAATCAAGGGCTATGGGGAGCGGCAGGAAAGCGGTACTGAGGGAAAAGATCGGCAAGATTGTATTGAATGGTGGAGCAGGCTTGAGGGGCCAAATGGTCTACTCCTGCTCTTATTTCTTATGTTCTTATTTTTAACCTGGCCTGTTTCTTTAAGACCACTGTCTAATTGCTCCTTGTGGAAAGTAAATAGGCAGAACTTGAGACAAAGGGGCCTAATTGCTGAGAGAAGTTAGTCCTGAGATTTGCATCTGTGAGAAAGTCCTTACCTTCTGTCCTTGCTCAGAAAATCCAATTGGATATGACTGGCTCTCTTACTTTTCATATTAAAAAAATGTTCAATTCGGAGTTGGTGCTGGTTTTATGATTGGATTTTTGAGCCAATCAGCTGCAAGCATGAGGCACTTTGTGTTGCAATGGATGTGCCGGCACAAGCATGATGGACGGAATGGCTTCCTTCTGTGTTGCATCATTCTATGATTGTATGGTCTGCTGGATTTGTATCCATAGAATGGCTGTCTTCATTGCTCATGACTTTGCATAGGATTCAGCCTCGGAGCTCTTGGGTTCAGTTTTAGTGTCACAGTTACTCAATTATCAGCTCTCAGAAGCAGGGTGATTTCTGCTTCCTTTATCTATCATCCTTCAGCAACACAGACATTAAAATTAATCCTTTGCTTCAAAATAGATTTGTTTATTGTGACAAATCACAGAACCAGGTGTAAAAACCATCAAAACGATTCAGAACCCTTTTATGAAATGGGTTCAGTGAAAGGCACTCAGTATAATGCTCATAGTTTGTTGTGTTGATTCTCTGAATGGAAACTGATTTATTTGATAAGGACTTGCTAAAAGCTTGTGATTATACCATGCAAAACCACTCTTACGAGTCTTGTGTGGTTCCATAAAGAATATTCTAATTTTAATGACGCTAATAACTCAATACAAATAGGATGCAAATGTCTTTTTTATATAATGGATCACATTCAGGCTCGAGCTTTATGGAAGTGGTAGTCATCATCATTTAGTTTATTATATAGAGACAAGGTTGAAACATATGAAAACAATTGAGGGATGGTTAATGGGCAGGTTCTAGATTCAGCACAGAGTCTCATGATAGGAAATGGACACTTACGTAAAACCAATTACCTCAAGACAAAGCTCTGTTTGTGCTGTTTTCAGGACCCTTGAAGCTTGAGCTGCAAACTTGGCTCAATGGATAGGACTCTCACCTCGCTTAGGGAATAATGTCTTCAAGCCTTCCTTCCAGACTTGGTTGCAAAATCTAGGTTGACACTTCAGTACAGCTCAGAAGGAGTGCCGCATTATGAGAGGTCCCACCTTTGGGATGAGACTTTGGACCTTAGCTCCTATTCTGAAAAGACTATTTACAGTCATTGGGGAGTCAATTACAAGGGATCATCAGTTTGGAATTTTGACTGAGCAAGGAGAAAGGCAACGGAAAATGTTTACCTGGAGGGTTCTTGAAGCATGGAAAGTTTTGTCACAGGAATAAATAAGGCAGAGACCTTATATCTATTAAGAGAAGAGTACATAAATATTTGAAGCCAAGGAAGATACAGAGTTATGGTGAGAGAGTGGGACAGTGGGTTTAGTTCAGGATTGATACAGAGCTATGGGGAGAAAGTGGGGCAGTGGGATTAGTTTGGGATTGATACAGGGCAATGGGGAGACAGTGGGGCATTTGGATAGATACAGTGCTATGGGGAAATAGCGGGGCAGTGGGGTTAATTTGGGAGCACGTAGCAGATGGATCAGTTTGAAATGGATACTGGGCTATGGGGAGAGAGCAGAACAGTGGGATTATTTGGGATTGATTCTGGACAATGGAAAGAAAATGGGACAGTGGTATTAGCTTGCTGCAAGTCAGGATGTGAGTTTTTGGTGTTTTGAATTTTACTTAAAATATCTCATTCTGGGCCAGAATTTTTCACTCAGTGTGCGGGCATGTGCCCAACATGCTCGAGCGCAAAATGACGCACATAGATGTTGGGCGAGCATCCCACCTCACCTGCCTGATGGTGGAAAAATTCTGCCCCTGATTTTTTAATTTATAACAATCCCACCCTTAGCTGTGCCTGACCTAACAAGGTAACAACCAGTATTTATGGATCTATTGGAATTTCTGAAACAAGAGTTATATATACTTAACAAAATCAGTAAAGACAGTGTGGAGGTTTCTTATCCCTCAAGTCCCAGGCTTCCTTGAGTACTACCAGCACACGCGATGCCTTTCTCCTTCTGTCTCTGAAGTGACGATACTTTGAACTATGACTCAGATGAATTATACCACAGAAGTGATGCTAAACTGTGCTAACGAAGGTCTCTAAGTTTTCAACTTTTATCCCTAATTCTAACTATCTCATTCCCTGTTAGGAAATAGTCTGAATTACCTCTTTCCATTGGCTTAGGGTGAAGGTCATCTTGTGTCACCCTGTCTCTGTAACTAGAGTCATGAGGACTGAGACAAATATTCATCTCTTAATCTCTAGACCCCCAGAGTTACATTCCGTTGTGAACAATAACACAGCCTTGTAGATACAGAGCAGATATACAAACAATATTACATCCTGTATCGATAACACAACCTATCGTAAACATTTCATGTAGACATATTAACTTATTCCCACAGATTCTAAAGTAATTAAGAACACATTAGCAGTAGTTTCCTAACATAATATCAGAAAATATGTCATTTTAAATTATAGGTGTCCTGCCCTACAGATATTGTTCATTGATTAAGGCATTAGCAATCTGAAGTCTGATTCAAAGGCATGATGGTTCTTGTTTAAAGATAAAGGCCGTCGGGCAGGCTCGGTGGGGGCGGGTGAGAGCGGTTGGGAAGCTGACCACTGGCTGCAATCGGGGCCGGACCACGGTTTCACGCTGGTGAGCCAGTTAAGGCCCGCCCAATGTGAATCACGTGTGGTAGCGCTCAGCACTGCCCGTGTAGGGTGGGGGAGGAGGGCGAGCTGCCACTTAGTGCATGCACGTGGGCGTGCACTGGAAAAGCTCCCTGAAGCACAGAGATCAACAGTTTTGAAAATGAGAAATAAAGAACTGTAAAATGTTTAAAAAAAAATGTCCCCTCACGTGACTCTGTCACATGAGCAGGGACATGTTATTAATGAAAAGTTTACATTTTTATTTAATTTTTAAAGATGTTGGAAACCTCATCCCGCCCATGGATGAGGTTTCCTAAAAACTCCAAAGGCTGCTTGGCCTTTTCGCCTGCTCGCCAACCGTAAAGTCGGACAGGCAGTGAAAAATTTCTTTCAACTATGACTTTAATGGCCTCAATAGGTCTTTGAATTGTTGGCGGGAGCACTGCTGACTCCCACGCACACCCACCGAGCAAAATACCGCGCGCGTGCACGTCATCACGTGTCATTTTACGCTTGTTCAGGTCGGGCGCCTGCCTGCCCAAGGAGCTAGAAATTCTGGCCAATGTGTCACACCGAGTTCAAGCTGCTGAGTTTTCTTTAAGTGGCCCCCAATTTAATATAGTTCAATTAAGACAAATACAATGCTTGAACCCAAGCTATTTGCACCTTTAAAGTTTTAAGTCCATCAGAAAGTTTCTTTATAGTAGCTCTTGTCCTGTTCAAAGCTGACCTAACAGTTAATTGTCACGTTAGCAGAAATTCAAACTAAACTGTTTAAAAGTGGTTAAAATAAACTCTATAAATGTTACTTCAAACCGACATAAAACCCTAAAAATTAGTAGTGTTATCAAAATCTTATGAGGAAATGTGATAAGATGTGTTCTTATATAACCATTTAATATGTACTTGTTTTACACATACTTTATTTCACTTTCCCGTGAAGTTTCCATGGTGGATGGTGCACACAAAATAGAAGTGTCAGGCAACAGGTGATTACAATGTAGAGCTAGACTCCAAAACTAGTTATGCTCCCAGCCCAGCCAAGTTCCAGTACAGCTCTGACACTAAAATATACCCAGCAATGTTAAAGATTGCTCAAGCATGTCCTGCCCAGAAGAAGCAGGACAAATTCAACCTGGCCATTTACCGTCCCATCAAACTACTCTTGATCATCAGCAAAGTGATGGAAGGGGTCATCGACAGTGCAATCAAGCAGCACTTACTCAGCCATATCCTACTCACTGATGCTCAGCTTGGGTTCTGCCAGAGCCACTCAGCTCCTGATCTGATTACAGCCTCGTTCCAAATACATGGACAAAAGAGCTGAGCTCCAGAGGTGAGGTGAGAGTGACTTTTCTTGACATCACGACTGCATTTGACTGAGTGTGGCATCAAGAAGCTCTAGCAAAACTGGAATCAATGGGAATTAGGGGGAAAACTCTCCACTGGTTGGAGTCATACCCAGCACAAAGGAAGGTGGTTGTGGTTGTTGGAGATCAATCATCTCAACTCCAGAACATCACCACAGGAGTTTCTCAGGGTAGTGTCCTAAGCCCAACCATCTTCAGCTGCTTCATCAATGACCTTCCTTCCATCATAAGGTCAGAAATGGGAATGTTCGCTGATGATTGCACAATGTTCAGCACCATTCGTGACTCGTTAGATACTGAAACAGTCCCTGTCCATGTGCAGTAAGTCCTGGACAATATCCAGGCTTGGGCTGGTGAGTGGCAAGTAACACTCGTGCTGCACAAGTGCCAGGCAATGACCATCTCTAACAAGAGAGAATCCAGCCATCGCGCCTTGACACTCATTGGCATTACCAAGATCAACATCCTAGGGGTTATCATTGACCAGGAGCTGAATTAGACTAGCCATATAAATACTGTGGCTACAAGAGCAGGTCAGAAGCTGGGAGTTCTGTGGAGGGTAATTCACCTCTTGACTCCCCAAAGCCTGTCTACCATCTACAAGGTACAAGTCAGGAGTGTGATGAAATACTTTCTACTTGCTTGGATGAGTGCAGCGCCAACACCACTCAAGGAGCTCAACATCAACCGGGACAAATAAGCCCACTTAATTGACACCCATCCACCACCTTCAACTTCTATTCCCTCCACCACCAATGCACAGTGGCAGCAGTGTGTACCATCTACAAGATGTACTGCAGCAACTCACCAAGCTTTCTTTGACAGTACCTTCCAAACCTGCGATCTCTACTACCTAGAAGAACAAGGACAGCAGAAGCATGGGAACACCACTACTTGCAAGTTCCCCTCCAAATCACAATATTTTCTGACTTGGAAATATTTCACCGTTCCTTCACTGTCACTGGGTCAAAATCCTGGAACTCCCTTCCTAACAGCATTGTGGGTGTACCTACAACACACGGACTGCAGCGGTTCAAGAAGGCGGCTCACCACCACCTTCTCAAGGGCAATTAGGGATGGGCAACAAATGGTGGTCTAGTCAGCGAAGCCCACATCTAATGAAAGAATAAAAAAGCTCACTGATCTTAGTTGATCAAGTCATATGATTCCACTAACTATGTTCATATGGATTCAGACTGGAGTCTAATCCTTTTTGTTTCATTTCAGATCTATATTGGGCAGTTGAACCTTTGGGAAGGGGTTGGGGGAGGGTCCTACTTGAAAGGCTCAAATGCAATTGAAAATTCATAGCCAACAATTGGGCATCGCATTCCCATGCTAATTATTTAATTTTTATCAGCTCTTTGTGGGACCTATATTGATTGATTGCCACTGAGGTTGACAAAATTCATCAGGTACTCCAAGTAGAGATGCTTCAGAACCTCTCCACATTTGAGAAATACTTCAGCGCTAAATCTTTGTCAAAGACATTTCAGTTCTTGGTCTCCTGACACTAATCTTCCTCACTGTGTATGCCAGAGGCATCACGAGATAACAAGTGATAGTTTGGAAGGAGTTATAAGGCTGTAATCCAATCAATGGCTGCACACCACAAGTGCTGTGTTCATGTCAAGGAGTTTTTAAGGTCATTTGCTGCCCAAGACTGGGTTTTACTATTTCAGTAGTCTGGTCTGAAGCAAAGTCGTTTCTGTAACAGATTCTGAAACATGATTTATCCTAAGCAAGCATACTATGCTGGTTATGGCGAGTCAATAGATGTGTTCTCTTAAAATGACAAGAATATTATATGATATAAAGTATTATTCTGCCTCCAAAGTCCTTCTGATAGACATAAATAGGCACACATCCTGCAAACAATTATAACTCGCCAAGGCACACACTCTCTCATTTTCTTCCACGCCTACCCTGAGTGCACACTTCAATCTCTTAAAGCAACACTACTATAACTAACACAGACAAAAACAAAAATAGCTGGAAAAACTCAACAGGTCTGACAGCATCTGCGGAGAGGAACACAGTTAACGTTTTGAGTCCGTATGACTCTTCATCAGAACTGAGGAAATATAGAAATGAGGTGAAATCTAAGCTGGTTGAGGGGGATGGGACAGGTAGAGCTGGATAGAGGGCCAGTGATAGGTGGAGGCAAAGAAGAGATTGCCAAAGATGTCATAGACAAAAGGACAAAGGGGTGTTGATGATGGTGATATTATCTAAGGAATGTGCTAACGGTGACATTAAGGGTAGAAAGCAGGACGAGCAAGGTACAGATAGCCCTAGTGGGGGTGGGGTGGGGTGAAGGGATTGAAATAGGCTAAAAGTTAGAGATAAAACAATGGATGGAAATACATTTAAAAATAATAGAAATAGGTGGGAAAAGAAAAATATATAAATTATTGGGAAAAGGGGGATCGGAAATGGGGTGGAGATGGAGGAGTGAGTTCATGATCTAAAATTGTTGAACTCAATATTCAGTCCAGAAAGCTGTAAAGTGCCTAGTCGGAAGATGAAGTGCTGTTCCTCCAGTTTGTGTTGAGCTTCACTGGAACATTGCAGCAGGCCAAAGACGGACATGTGGCCATGAGAGCAGGGTGGGGTGTTGAAATGGCAAGTGACAGGGAGGTCTGGATCATGCTTGCGGACAGACTGAAGATGTTCTGCAACTATCCCTTTGCACCGCACTCTGGTAAAGGGTGACTCACTCAAACATTTTATCCTGAATTACAATCACACCATTCCCTTAACTCCAAGAATTGGCATCAAACAACTCCTTCCTCCACTCTACCAGCTGCATTTAGCCACAGTTATCATTTCACCTGCACTATGCAACTTCAACACATGAATCAGTTGCTGGCTTTACCACCACTTATACTGTGTTCTTTCACAACATATTGGTATAAAAGACCCACCTAAAGCTGGTCACCTGAGGTGTTATCTTCATTTTTAATCCACTCACTCCCTTTGAGGAGAATTCACACCCTCCACCCTCTGTGGGCACTCACTCATCACTTGGTTAATTACTGTCATCTGTACTTCCACCCTGGGAGCTCTGTGAGGCAACAATCACAACCTACCATCCCATTCCGCTTGTCTTTTTATCCCCAAGTGTGTAATTTTCATGCATTCCTACCTTCTACCCACCTGCCTGGTAAGGGAAAACACAAGAGGAGGGAGATGATGATGATGAAGAGGAGAGGCTGGGCAATATCCTTTCCTTCGCACACGATAACGAAGATGTTGAAGAAAAGGTTCAGGAAATCGAGACATCTGCTCCTGCTGAGACCCCCTCTGCCCCAAACCTGACCAACTAACCCCCACCAATGCACCCAACTCACTTTTCCAACAGCTTTGCCAACTCATCCCCAGAACCTTACCCACCTGTTTGCTCATCCTCGGCAACACTTCATTCCTCACTGTCAGACACCAGCTCAGATTCTTTCACATGGGGGAATTAGATAGTGTTACAGTCAGGATGGGAGGAGTGCGCAGTTCCTCTAGCCCCACTACTCCACAGGTCACACCATAAGTGTGAGTGCTTAATTCACTCACCAAAATGGCCAATTGTTTATCTTCACTACTGCTAGACCCAGAATTAAAGAGACTTAACGAGGCTTCTTTCAATAAACTCAGAAAAATTGCTTTATTGTGAAAGAAAACATTTTTAAAACAAGTTGCAAAATGATTAACATACAATTTGTAATCCAGAAGTGTGATGATTACCCCTTTTAATCCCAACACACATATACACACACACACACACACACACACACACACACACAAAACAAAGGACATGACAAAAACGGTCTCTGCAGAGGCTGCAAAGGAACATAAAGTTCGAAAAGTTCTTGACACAATTGATTTGGTGTTCCTACATGCAAAAGCAGATCATTGGTCACAGTAATTGTCTGGAAGTCCTTTCCAGAGGATCTTCGGTGTCTTTGTTAACTCTCGCTTGTCACAGTTTCATAGACTTTCAAATACAGACAAGTTATTCTGAGATGAGAATTTCCTGGCTGAAGGTGAACACCCATTCTGGACTCCAGGCAAATCTTGGAGAGAGAGAGAGAGAGGAGCAATCTTCCTTTACAGTTTGCTCCCAAGATACACACTGAATTCAAAAAGCATGTTCAGGCAGAACTTCTCCCAGGCTAGGTGTTTTTCAGCCAGTCAGCAAGAGATCACAATCCAGCAACAATGGTTTTTCTTTTAATTTAACTCAAGTAAACAAAATAACTCATCTCCCTAGGTGTCTTGCTGGTCATTTAGCTGAAGTCATGTGATTTCTTGGAAAAACAACTTGCTCACAGACCATAGTGAACTTGTAATTTTAAAAAAAACTCAGGAGAGTGTCCAAATAATTCAATGTACCTCCAATTTTTAAAAAAAACATATAGTTCTTGGAAATATGGATTCCTAACAATAGTGACAGTGAGAGCATACACTGGGTGATTCATAGAGCATAGGGAATTAAAGCAGTAGATAAGAATCTGACACCTTCTTAGGGGAGACTGAGGAGATAGCTGACATGGATTTGGAACTATGCAACATGGAGTTCATGGTTCTTGTCCCAACACAGGGATGTTTGAGGGAGATTGCACCTACACTGCAGGATTTCAGATCAATGACTGAGAATCTACAGAATCTAACAGTGAGATACTGTCACCCATTCCTTCACTTCCTTCATGCTCTCTAACTCACCTCATCCTCACATCCACTATCTAATTCAATGGGTGACAGGGTAAATCTGTGCTGTGCAGCAACTTCATGGAGGCGTTCCCTTCCTTAAAGGCACCCTGAAGCTAGAGGCAGGTTCTTTGTAATCCAATCCTCGACAGATATTCAGGCATCAGTCAGTACTCCCAACCCCACCAGAGTACAGACTGCAGCTCTGGTGGCATTAGCATGCAGATAAATCTTGGCTTCCAGTCATGGCAACATCTCAAGCCTTTCATGAACCGATAGCTCTTTCAAAGGGCTGGCACTGATACGATTCCATGGTTCTATAAGTAGTGGTTAGGTTCATGTCAAGATTTAGTTCTGAATGATTCCAGGAAGACGAGGAACATTGAGGGAGAAATATGTCTTCATTTTGACACGAAGGATGGAGGGAGAAGGAGGAACATTTAAGGCATTTGGGCTTTAGAGGAACAAAGAAATGTCAAGAGGAGCCATGCTTCTAGCTTTGATAAAATGGAGGTGATAGAGTTTGTAAGGGATGGGAAAGCTACATAGTGGATATGAAGCAACCAACCATTATTCACTAATGGAGCACGTAGAAGCTTCTTCACATATGTGACTAGGATGTGAAAGGTATTTCATGAGCGAAAACCTTGTAATTCATCAATAATTACATTGGTGCAGGAGAAATACTTGCTGTTCATGAGTGACAATACTCTATACGTTGTCACTTGCCATTTATAACACATCCAGTTTAAATGTTTCTGATGTGGAAAATGAAATGTAAACATTAATTGATTTCTTTGAGACAGTGAAAGAATTCCTCATAATTCCAATCTGTACAGTCAGACTGAGTTGTGAGCAGTTTAGTGTACCATCACTGATCTAAGTTATCACTGACCAATCCTTTAAACTCATTCCACCCCAGGATCTGAAGGCTTTGGAACCGCTCAAATCATAGTTCCCCCTTCTTCCTAATTCAGAGGCTTTTGAATCCCATGCTTCATCTACTTGTTGATTTACCTTCATCTTTTCTTCCAATCTGAACTTTTTTTCTTTATTCTTTCATGGGATGTGGGCATCACTGGCAAGGCCAGCATTTGTTGCCCATCCCTAATTGCCCTTGAACTGAGTGACTTGTTGCTAGGCCATTTCAGAGGGCAGTTAAAAGTTAACCACATTGCTATGGTCTGGAGTCACATGTAGGCCAGACCAGGTAAGGATGGCAGATTTCCTTCCCTAAAGGACATTAGTGAACCAGATGGATTTTTAATGATAATCATTGATAGTTTTACGGTCACCATTACAAAAACTAGCTTTATATTCCAGATTCATTAATTGGATTTAAATTCCACCAGTTTCCATGGTGGGCTTATTACCCATGTCCCAAGAGTATTAGCCTGGGCCTGTGGATTACTAGTCTAGTGACATTACCGCAATGACACCATCTTTCCATGAAACTTGCCATTGTTCATGTCCTTTGCCAAGTTTCCTCATTAGACTGAAAGACAACAAGAAAATGTCTCTTGTCTACTCTGCTGGAGGAGTATCAGTTTTAAATTGAGGTCAGGTGTGGTTTTACATATAATGTCATGGAAAAGAAGATACTTTATCAATCAGAAGTCCCATTGTCTAGAGCATGACAGGGGTAGGGAAGGGTTTGGATTGTTTATGCTGCTTGATATAGCTCCTGTGCATCTAATAACAAAATCCTGATATCACCCGTCCCACTCTCCAGTTTCATCTTCCGAAATTTCTAAAATGAACACTGTGCATGAAGAGGTTTACCATGTTCTGGTAATGAACTGTTTAAGGTGCTGGTGTAAGATTCCGTTCTGTTGGTTTTTTATGCTTTGCCAGAGAAAGTTGAAGCCACGAAGGTCTGATTTTTTTTAAAAAAGCTAACGGCGGGATTTTCTGCACCCACCTGTCACCACGATCTCCCGGTCCCGCTACCCAGCCAATGGACCTCTGGCTGAGGCACTGCCTCACCCCCGTGGCCGGCCCCGCCCGCAATAGGGCCAGAAAGTCCCGGCCTAAATGTTCACTTTTTCCTCCTTCCTCTTGCCATCGCGATATGTTGAAGCTCGAAAGGTTACCTGACCCTGACGAGCATCTTAGCCACCTTGTGAGTGTCCATTTTTTTGTAAAAAGGGCATTTTCAGGTGCTTCCCTATGAACAAAGTTCACGATTAAAGTCGTGACTAGGACATGCCTTCACTGGGCATAACAATACCTAGACCAGAAATGTATTACAATACAGTTATACAGCAAGTGATTATTACACTTGTTTTCTGCACTGCTCTCTCTCTCTCTCTCTCTCTCTCATGCTTTCCCAGGAACACTTTGCTGCTAACACTCAGCTTGCAGTGAACCCAGGTATCCTTTGACTCACGGTCAGCAACATCACAGGAGGTCAGTTAGCAAATGAAATCAAGGTCACTCATGCACAGTTTTCACAGAATAATGGACTGTCGTGGCACTGAAAGCCCAGAATAAGGGATAACCGGAATGGAATTCAACTCATTTAGTCACTGCCTGCCGTTGAACCTGATGCCATTCCCTATGCATCATCAACATCCTTATCATAAACCAGTATGTCTGTCCACAAGTCTGTGCCACTTGAGGTCTATTAGTATACATGAACATATTGAGGCTGTCACACCTTGCACAAAATATCAACAAATCACAACTGAACCAACTTGAAAAATAGACAAAAAGAGCCAATCACCAGCCTCGAATTCATGCCTTCATTACGTCTAGACTTGACTACTCCAAACCACTCCAGGCTAGCCTCCTGCATTCTCTCCCTTCAGAAACTTGAGGTTATCCAAAATTCTGTATCTTAACTGGTACCAAATTCTGTTTCCCTATCATGCCTGTGCTCGTTGACCTACATTGACTCCTAGTTAAACAATGTCTTGACATTATAATTCTCATCCTTGCTTTCAAAGCCCTCCATGGCCTCATCCCTCCCTATCTCTGTAACTTCCTCCAGCACCAAAACCCTCCAAGGTCTCTGCGCAGCTCTAATGCTGCCCTATTAAGTGTCCTCAATCGCTCCATCATTAGCAGCAGTGACTTCACTGCCTGGGCCCACTCTAGAATTCCCTCCGTAAACCTCCCTGCTACTTTCTTCTTTTCAAATACTCCTTAAAACCTACCTCTTTGCCCAAGTTTTTGGCCATTTGCCCCAATATGGCTAGTGCTACATAAACAGGTTATTCCTGGAGCCTCTAATTGGCCTTAGGGTATATCTGTTTGCAGGTATTGGAACTGGGTGCGTTAAAGGTACAGGTTAGGTTCAGCGCTGATCCATGTCAGCAGTGGAACAGTGTATCCTATCAGCAATGTCATGGGAGATCTGCCAGCTGTGTGGCATCAGCTGTTTACAAGCTTAGCAGGAACAGGACCATCATAGTCTAATGGCAGCTCTCCCTGCTCGGCCTCCACTAATCTCATACTGAGGAACCAATCTGAGCCATTAATGTCACAAGCAAGGTCTAAAATGATAGTCACTGTTAGGCTGCTCTGTGTTAAACGGCCATTACAGTGCAGTCAATCCAACAGTGATGCTGTTTAGTACAGCTGTAGAGCCCATGCCTGGGGCAGGACAGATGGATGGGACACCCGAACAGCTGGAATGTTCCCATTTGGGATGTGGCCCCAAGAAGGTGGTTTTCAGAATTACCTCCAGGAGTGTGTTCATTCGAAAATAGCTTTGAAATTTAAGAAGAGGAAATATTTATGATGCACAGCTTAATTATATTTTTGCAACAATCTACCCACCGGCTGACCCGTAGCAGGGAAAAGGAAAAAAAATCATTTGATAAAGAGGTGGAATTATTTAATACTTGCTTTCCCAGCTTGTACCACACTCTTCTGGCAACCGGCAATTAATTGGTGTCCTTGGAATAATAATATTGACTGTATGAAGCTAACTGCTGGGTTATTACCTCATCAGTTTCCCTCCTTCTCCCCAAACAGCTCTGATTTCTCAGTGGGTCAGTTGAGATATATATAGGATAACTAACGAGGTACATGCTCCGACCAAAAGGGATGCACCAGCTTCAGGTCCCAAAGAAAGAAGGGTGTGCATTTATGTAGCACCGTTCACAACCTCAGGACATCTCAAAACATCTCACAGCCAATGAAATTTTTAAATTTTGAACTGTAGTCACTGTTGTAATATAGGACACGCAGCAGCTAACTTGCGCACAGCAAGATTCCACAAACAGCAATGCAATGATGACCAGGTAATCTGTTTAAATGATGTTGTTTGAGGGAGAAATATTAGCCACAGCATATGAGGGAGAACTCCCCTGCTCTTCTTCAAAGTAGTGCCATTGGATCTTTTATGGTGACCTGAGAGGGCAGACAAACAAAGACTTCATGTCTCACCTGAGAGACGGTACCGCTGACAGTGCAGCGCTCCCTCAGTATTGCACCGGAGAAGTCACAACCTCCAAGATGAGAATACTACCCACTGAACAATGGCTATCACCTAAAGTAACAGATCTTAGTTGTAGTATCAGCTGGAAGATAGGATTACCTACCAATGGGTAGGATACGTTACCAATGGGAGTGGAATACAATCAGCCAGAAGTCAGGCCTAAATCTCTATTCGGTGACTCCTTTAGGAAAACTTGCCTGTCCTGGTTGAATTGCCAGCCATAACTTACCCTCTTGGAGTTTGGCTATTCCATTGTCATTATTCTAAGCAGCATCCAGTGTCAAAATAACCCAAGATCATAAGATAAGGCCATAAGACATTGGAGCAGAAGTAGGCCATTCGGCCCATCGAGTCTGCTCTGCCATTCAATGAGATCGTGGCTGATCTGATAATCCTCAACTCCACTTTACTGCCTTTTCCCCATAACTCTTGATTCCCTTACTGATTAAAAATCTGTCTATCTCAGCCTAGAATATATTTAATGACTCAGCCTCTACAGCCCCCTACAGTAAAAAATTCCACTGATTCACTAACCTCTGAAAGAAGAAATTCTTCCTTCTCCCTATCTTAAATGGGAGACCCCTTACTCTGAGATTATGCCCTTTGATCCTAGACTCTCCCACAAGGGGAAACAGCCTCTCAGCATCTACCCTGTCAAGCCCCCCAAAGAATCTTTTATGTTTCAATAAGGTCACCTCTCATTCTTCTAAACTTCAATGAGTACAGGCCCAACCTACTCAACCTCTCCTCATTAGAAAATCCCTCTATCCCCGGGATAAACCTAGTGAACCTTCTCTGAACTGCCTCCAATGCCAGTATATCATTCCTTAGATAAGGGGATCAAAGTTGTTCATAGTATTCTAGGTGTGGTCTAACTAGTGCCTAGTATAGTTTTAGCAAGAATTCCCTATTTTTATACTCCATTCCCTTTGAAATAAAGGACAACATTTAATTTGCCTTCCCTATTACCTGCTGAACTTGTATGTTACCTTTTTGGGATTCATGCACAAGGACTCCCAAAGCCCTCTGTGTTGTAGCTTTCTGCAAACTTTCTCCACATAAATAATAATCAGCTCTTCTATTCTTCCTGGCAAAATGCATAACCTCACATTTTCCCACATTATATTCAAGTTTTTGCCCACTCACTTTACCTGCCTATATCCCTCTGTAGACTCTTTGTGTCATTCTCATCACTTGCCTTCCCGTCTATTTTTGTGTCATCTGCAAACTTGGTGATAGGACATTCATTTCCCTCATCTAAGTCGCCAAAATATATTGTAAATAATTGTGGCCCCAGCATTGATCCCTGTGGAACTCCAGTAGTTACAGGTTGCCATCCTGAAAATGGCTCCCATATCCCAAATCTATTAGTTAGCCAATCCTCTATCCATGTTGATACACTGCCCCCAATACCATGGGCTCTTATTTTATTAAGTAGCCTTATGTGCGGTACCTTATCAAATGCCTTTTGGTAATCCGAATATATTACATCTACTGGTTCCCCTTTATCTATCCTGCTTGTTACCTCCTCAAAGGATTCCAATAAATTTGTCAGGCATGATTTCCCCTTCATGAAGCCATGCTGACTCTGCTTGATTATATTATGTATTTCTAAATGCTCTGCTATTACCTCCTTTATAATAGACTCTAACGTTTTCCCAGTTACGGGTGTTAAGTTAACTGGCCTATAGTTACCTGTTTTTTTGTCACCCTCCCTTTTTGAATAAAGGTGTTACACTGGCAGTTTTCCAATCTTCTGGGACTTTTCCAGAATCTAAGGATTCTTGGAAGATGACTACCGGTGCATCCATTATTTGTGCAGCTATTTCCTTTAATATCCTAGGATGCAACCCCTCAGTTCCAGGGGGGTTATTGCTTTTAGCCCCATTAGTTTCCCTCATGCTTTTTCTCTAGTGATAGTTATTGTATTTATTTACTCCCCCCCTTTAGCCCCTCGATTAGTTAGTATTTTTGGAATGCCATTAGTGTCTTCTGCTGTGGAGACTGATGCAAAGTATTTATTCAACTCCTCCATGGTTCCCCTTTGTTATTTCCCCAGCCTCATTCTCTAAGAGGCTTATGTTCACTTTGGCCTTTCTCTTCCTTTTTATATGTTTAAAGAATATCTTACTGTCTGTTATTATATTACTTGCTAGTTTACCCTCAAAGTTTATTTTCTTCCTCTTTATTTTTATTTAGTCCTCTTTTGTTGGTTTTTAAAACTTTCCCAATCCTCTGGCTCACCACTAATCTTTGCTACCTTGCATGTTCTTTCTTTCAATTTGATACTGTCCTTAACTTCCTTGGTTAGCCATGGATGGTTTGCACCTTCCTAGAATCCTTCCTTCTCACTGGAATATACCTTTGTTGTGAGTCATGAACTATTTTCTTAAACATCTGCCATTATTCATCAACCGTCTTTTCTGATAAACTCCTTTCCCAATCCACTCCAGCCAACTCTGCCCTCATTCCTTCGTAATTATCCTATTTAAGTTTGGCACAGTTGTTTCTAACCCAAGTTTCTCACTCTCAAATTGAATGCTAAATTCGACCATGTTATGGTCACTGTTTCCTAGGGGATCTTTTACTCTGAGATAATTTATTAAACCTGCCTCATTACACATTACCAGATCCAAAATAGCCTGGTCCCTGGTTGCATCCACAATATATTGTTCCAGGAAACTGTTCCGAATATACTCTATGAACTCTTGCTCGTGCCTACCTTTGCCAAATTGATTTTCCCAATCTACATGAAGATTAAAGTCACCCATGATTAATGTACTGCCTTTTTTACATGCCCTCATTATCTCCTAATTTATTCTATGTCCTACAGTATAGCTACTGTTAGGGGGCCTCCCACCAGTGTCTTCTTCCCCTTGTTATTTCTTACTTCCATCCATATGGATTCCACATCTTCCAATTCAAGATCATTTCTTGCTATCGTACTTAATACATCTCGTACTAACAAAGCTACCCCACCACCCTTTCCTTCCTACCTGTCCTTTTGAAAAGTCACATACCCCTGAATAGTTAGCTCCCAGCTTTGATCTCCTTGTAACTATGTCTCCGTAATGCCTATAGAATCATACCCATTAATCTCTATTTGTGCCATTAATCTATTTATTTTGTTCCGAATACTCCATGCATTTAAGCAAAGAGCCATTAATTTTGCCTTTTTACCATCTTTTCCCCCTTGGAATCTATTTGCTGCTTTTTTTATGTTTGTACACTCTGTCCCTTCCTCTCACACTCTAGGTATCATTACCTAAATAAAAACAAAAAACTGCAGATGCTGGAAATCCAAAACAAAAACAGAATTACCTGGAAAAACTCAGCAGGTCTGGCAGCATCGGCGGAGAAGAAAAGAGTTGACGTTTCGAGTCCTCATGACCCTTCCACAGAACTATCCTTAACTTCCTTGGTTAGCCATGGTTAATCATGGGTGACTTTAATCTTCATGTTGTTTAGGAAAATCAATTTGGCAGAGATAGCCACGAGCAAGAGTTCATAGAGTATCTTCGGAACAGTTTTCTTGAACAATATGTTGTGGATGCAACCAGGGATCAGGCTATTTTGGATCTGGGAATGTGTAATGAGGCACGTTTAATAAATCATCTCAGGTTCTGTCGAAGGGTCATGAGGACTCAAAACGTTAACTCTTTTCTTCTGCGCCGATGCTGCCAGACCTGCTGAGTTTTTCCAGGTAATTCTGTTTTTGTTTATCATTACCTAAATAGCTGCCCTGCAAAGCTGTCATATCCTTTTGCTTTGTCAGTCAATGTATCCCCTCTCCAGAACCCTTCCCCCTCTATTTAGTTTAAAGGTCTCTTTACAGCCCTAGTTATTCATTTCACTTGGGCACTGGTCCCAGTACAGTTCAAGTGAAGCCAGTCCCACCGGAACAACTCCCCGCTACCCAGTACTGGTGCCAGTGCCCCATGAACTGAAACCAATTGCTCCCACACCAATCTTTGAGCCACACATTTAACTCCTTGACTTTATTTACCCATGACAGTTTGCCCATGGGTCAGGTAGTACTCCTTGGAGGTTCTGCTTTCTAATTTAGCTGCTAACTGTTCAAGTTATTTCAGCAGAGCCACATTTCCAGTCATATCAATGTCGTTGGTACCAATGTGGACGAAGACAACTGGATCCCTCCCCCCCCTCTCTGAGTTCCTCTCCAACACTGAGGAGATGTCATTAATCGGGCAGGCAACACAGCTTTTGGGCTTTATGCTCATGACTGCAGAGAATAGTCTCTCCCTCTAATTATACTGTCTCCTATCACTAATACAAACCAATCTCCTCCCCTCACTTGAGTGGCTCCCTGTACCACAGTGCCATGGTCAGTTCACCCATCCTCCCTGCAGTCCCGGCTCTCGTCCACACAGCTAACAAGAACCTCATAACTGTTGGACCATTACATGGGGTGAAGATCCTCAAACACTATTAACCGTGTCCCCAAACCTGCTTCACCTGCAGTCACATCCTCCTGTCCCTGATCACAGACCAAATTTGAATTACTGAATCTGAGGGATGTAACTGCCTCCTGGATCAAAGTGTCCAGGTAACTTTCCCCCTCACTGATGTGGCCAATGTCCGCAGCTCCGACTCCAGCTCCTTAACTTGGATCTGGTGTTCCTTGAGCTGCCAACGCTTACTACAGATTTGTTCATACTGGATCTCTCACTGTTAACGGCCCCGCTGCTCCTCTCGTTCTCTCACTGTTAATGGCCCCACTGCTCCTCTCACTCTCTCACTGTTAATGGCCCCACTGCTCCTCTCACTCTCTCACTGTTAATGGCCCCACTGCTCCTCTCGTTCTCTCACTGTTAATGGCCCCGCTGCTCCTCTCGTTCTCTCACTGTTAATGGCCCCACTGCTCCTCTCGTTCTCTCACTGTTAATGGCCCCACTGCTCCTCTCGTTCTCTCACTGTTAATGGCCCCTCTGCTCCTCTCACTCTCTCACTGTTAATGGTCCCACTGCTCCTCTCACTCTCTCACTGTTAATGGTCCCACTGCTCCTCTCACTCTCACTGTTAATGATCCCACTGCTCCTCTCGCTCTCTCACTGTAAATGGCCCCACTGCGCCTCTCACTCTCTCTGTTAATGTCCCCACTTCTCCTCTCGCTCTCTCACTGTTAATGTCCCCACTGCGCCTCTCACTCTCTCACTGTTAATGGCCCCACTGCTCCTCTCGTTCTCTCACTGTTAGGAGTAAAATGTTTTTATGATGCAGTGAATTGTTGTAGTCTGGAATGCACTGCCTGAAAGGGCGATGGAAGCAGAATCAATAATAACTTTCAAAAGGGAATTGGATAAACACTTAAAAAGGAAAAATTTGCAGGGCTGTGGGAAACTGCTGTGGCTAGCAGATAGCTCTTTTAATGTGCTAGCACATAAACGATGGGCCAAATGGCCTCTTTTTGTGCTGTATCATTCTTATGGTTCATTACTGGCAGTGACAGTTATTTCATTTCATCAATCCGTCATCTATTGATCATATAATTCTAATGAAGGTGAGGTTTTCTTTAAGGTGAATTAACAACACTTCTTCAAAAAAGGTGCAAATGAATTAAAATTATTTAGACCAGCTCTTTCAGATTCTATCATAGGAACAGGGTTGCAAAAGATTCATCTGGGACAAGAGAGGAATATGAACCTAAAAATAGGATTAAATATTTCATTAGAATTTAATGCAAGAGTTCAAAAGTTTGTCAAATATTTAATATCTCTGAGTGGGATAAGCACTCAATAGCACAGGTTCTCTGTTCATCCTGTTCTGTGCTCATAACTGCAGACTAATCTCAAGGTCATATGGAACAATCTTGGATGTATTTTGCTAGTTTCCTTCATCTCCTGAGCTTCTGATCATCACTAGAATTTACGTTGAAGGCAACAGCCTCCTCCCAAGCAATCGATCATTCTTTACAGTCAGCCTGTTCCCGAGGCTGACACTCCAGGTGCAGTACTGAGGGACTGCTGTACGATTGGAGGATCACTACTGAGGGAGCGCTGTATGTTTGGAGGGTCAGTACTGAGGCAGTACTGCTCAGTCAGAGGGTCACTACTGAGGGAGTGCTGCACTGTCAGAGGGACAGTACTGAGGGAGTGCTGCACTGTCAGAGGGACAGTACTGAGGGAGTGCTGCACTGTCAGAGGGACAGTACTGAGGGAGTGCTGCACTGTCAGAGGGACAGTACTGAGGGAGTGCTGCACTGTCAGAGGGACAGTACTGAGGGAGTGCTGCACTGTCAGAGGGACAGTACTGAGGGAGTGCTGCACTGTCAGAGGGACAGTACTGAGGGAGTGCTGCACTGTCAGAGGGACAGTACTGAGGGAGTGCTGCTCTGTCAGAGGGATAGTACTGAGGGAGTGCTGCCCTGTCAGAATGACTGTACTGAGGGAGTGCTGCACTGTCAGAGGGACAGTACTGAGGGAGTGCTGCTCTGTCAGAGGGTAAGTACTGAGGAACTGCTGCACTGTCAGAGGGTCAGTACAGAGGGAGTGCTGCTCTGTCAGAGGGTCACTACTGAGGGAGTGCTGCACGTCAGAGCAACAGTACTGAGGGAGTGCTGCTCTGTCAGAGGGTCAGTACAGAGGGAGTGCTGCACTGTCAGAGGGTCACTACTGAGGGAGTGCTGCTCCGTCAGAGGGTCACTACTGAGGGAGTGCTGCACTGTCAGAGGGACAGTACTGAGGGAGTGCTGCACTGTCAGAGGGTCAGTACTGAGGGAGTGCTGCACTGTCAGAGGGTCAGTACTGAGGGAGTGCTGCTCTGTCAGAGGGTCAGTACTGAGGGAGTGCTGCACTGTCAGAGGGTCACTACTGAGGGAGTGCTGCTCTGCCAGAGGGTCACTACTGAGGGAGTGCTGCTCTGCCAGAGGGTCACTACTGAGGGACTGCTGCTCTGTCAGAAGGTCAGTACTGAGGGAGTGCTGCACTGTCAGAGGGTCACTACTGAGGGAGTGCTGCACTGTCAGAGGGACAGTACTGAGGGAGTGCTGCTCTGTCAGAGGGTCACTACTGAGGGAGTGCTGCTCTGTCAGAGGGTCACTACTGAGGGAGTGCTGCACAGTCAGAGGGTCACTACTGAGGGAGTGCTGCACTGTCAAAGGGACAGTACTGAGGGAGTGCTGCACTGTCAGAGGGTCAGTACTGAGGGAGTGCTGCACTGTAAGAGGGTCAGTACTGAGGGAGTGCTGCTCTGTCAGAAGGTCACTACTGAGGGACTACTGCACTGTCAGAGGGTCACTACTGAGGGAGTGCTGCTCTGCCAGAGGGTAACTACTGAGGGAGTGCTGCACTGTCAGAGGAACAGTACTGAGGGACTGCTGCTCTGTCAGAGGGTCAGTACTGAGGGAGTGCTGCTCTGTCAGAGGGTCACTACTGAGGGAGTGCTGCACTGTCAGAGGGACAGTACTGAGGGAGTGCTGCACTGTCAGAGGGTCAGTACTGAGGGAGTGCTGCACTGTCAGAGGGACAGTACTGAGGGAGTGCTGCTCTGGCAGAGGGACAGTACTGAGGGAGTGCTGCACTGTCATAGGGTCAGTACTGAGGGAGTGCTGCTCTGTCAGAGGGTCAGTACTGAGGGAGTGCTGCACTGTCAGAGGGACAGTACTGAGGGAGTGCTGCTCTGGCAGAGGGTCAGTACTGAGGGAGTGCTGCACTGTCATAGGGTCAGTACTGAGGGAGTGCTGCACTGTCAGAGGGACAGTACTGAGGGAGTGCTGCACTGTCAGAGGGTCAGTACTGAGGGAGTGCTGCTCTGTCAGAGGGTCAGTACTGAGGGAGTGCTGCTCTGTCAGAGGATCAGTACTGAGGGAGTGCTGCTCTGTCTGATGGTCAGTAGTGAGGGAGTGCTGCATTGTAGGAGGGTCAGTACTGAGGGAGTGCTGCATTGTCGGAGGGTCAGTACTGAGGGAGTGCTGCACTGTCGGAGGGACAGTACTGAGGGGGTGCTGAACTGTCGGAGGGTCAGTACTGAGGGGGTGCTGCACTGTCGGAGGGTCAGTACTGAGGGAGTGCTGCTCTGTCAGATGGTCACTACTGAGGGAGTGCTACACTGTCAGAGGGACAGTACTGAGGGAGTGCTGCACTGTCAGAGGGACAGTACTGAGGGAGTGCTGCTCTGGCAGAGGGTCACTACTGAGGGAGTGCTGCACTGTCATAAGGTCAGTACTGAGGGAGTGCTGCACTGTCAGAGGGACAGTACTGAGGGAGTGCTGCACTGTCAGAGGGTCAGTACTGAGGGAGTGCTGCTCTGTCAGAGGGTCAGTACTGAGGGAGTGCTGCTCTGTCTGATGGTCAGTACTGAGGGAGTGCTGCATTGTAGGAGGGTCAGTACTGAGGGAGTGCTGAACTGTCGGAGGGTCAGTACTGAGGGGGTGCTGCACTGTCGGAGGGTCAGTACTGAGGGAGTGCTGTACTGTCGGAGGGTCAGTACTGAGGGAGTGCTGACTGTCAGAGGGACAGTACTGAGGGAGTGCTGCTATGTCAGTGGCTAAGTACTGAGGGAGTGCTGCTCTGTCAGAGGGACAGTACTGAGGGAGTGCTGCCCTGTCAGAATGACAGTACTGAGGGAGTGCCGCTCTGTCAGAGGGTCACTACTGAGGGAGTGCTAAACTGTCAGAGGGACAGCACTGAGGGAGTGCTGCTCTGTCAGAGGGTCAGTACTGAGGGAGTGCTGCACTGTCAGAGGGACAGTACTGAGGGAGTGCTGCACTGTAAGAGGGACAGTACTGAGGGAGTGCTGCACTGTCAGAGGGTCAATACAGAGGGAGTGCTGCACTGTCAGAGGGTCAGTACTGAGGAACTGCTGCACTCTCAGAGGGTCAGTACAGAGGGAGCGCTGCTCTGTCAGAGGGTCACTACTGAGGGAGTGCTGCACTGTCAGAGCAACATTACTGAGGGAGTGCTGCACTGTCAGAGGGAGAGTACTGAGGGAGTGGTGCTCTATCAGATGGTCACTACTGAGGGAGTGCTGCACTGTCAGAGGGACAGTACTGAGGGAGTGCTGCTCTGTCAGAGGGTCAGTACTGAGGGAGTGCTGCACTGTCAGAGGGACAGTACTGAGGGAGTGCTGCTCTGGCAGAGGGACAGTACTGAGGGAGTGCTGCACTGTCATAGGGTCAGTACTGAGGGAGTGCTGCTCTGTCAGAGGGTCAGTACTGAGGGAGTGCTGCACTGTCAGAGGGACAGTACTGAGGGAGTGCTGCTGTGGCAGAGGGTCAGTACTGAGGGAGTGCTGCACTGTCAGAGGGTCAGTACTGAGGGAGTGCTGCTCTGTCAGAGGGTCAGTACTGAGGGAGTGCTGCACAGTCGGAGGGACAGTACTGTGGGGGTGCTGCACTGTCGGAGGGTCAGTACTGAGGGAGTGCTGCACTGTCGGAGGGACAGTACTGAGGGAGTGCTGCATTGTAGGAGGGTCAGTACTGAGGGAGTGCTGCACTGTCGGAGGGACAGTACTGAGGGGGTGCTGAACTGTCGGAGGGTCAGTACTGAGGGGGTGCTGCACTGTCGGAGGGTCACTACTGAGGGAGTGCTGCACTGTCAGAGGGACAGTACTGAGGGAGTGCTGCTCTGTCAGAGGGACAGTACTGGGGGAGTGCTGCACTGTCAGAGGGACAGTACTGGGGGAGTGTTGCACTGTCAAAGGGACAGTACTGGGGGAGTGCTGCACTGTCAGAGGGACAGTACTGAGGGAGTGCTGCTCTGTCAGAGGGTCACTACTGAGGGAGTGCTGCACTGTCAGAGAGACAGTACTGAGGGAGTGCTGCACTGTCAGAGGGTCACTACTGAGGGAGTGCTGCACTGTCAGAGGGACAGTACTGAGGGAGTGCTGCTCTGTCAGATGGTCAGTACTGAGGGAGTGCTGCTCTGTCAGAGGGACAGTACTGAGGGAGTGCTGCACTGTCAGAGGGACAGTACTGAGGGAGTGCTGCACTGTCAGAGGGTCACTACTGAGAGAGTGCTACACTGTCAGAGGGACAGTACTGAGGGAGTGCTGCTCTGTCAGAGGCTAAGTACTGAGGGAGTGCTGCTCTGTCAGAGGGACAGTACTGAGGGAATGCTGCCCTGTCAGAATGACAGTACTGAGGGAGTGCCGCTCTGTCAGAGGGTCAGTACTGAGGGAGTGCTACACTGTCAGAGGGACAGTACTGAGGGAGTGCTGCACTGTCAGAGGGACAGTACTGAGGGAGTGCTGCTCTGTCAGAGGGTCAGTACTGAGGGAGTGCTGCTCTGTCAGTGGGTCAGTACTGAGGGAGTGCTGCACTGTCAGAGGGTCAGTACTGAGGGAGTGCTGCTCTGTCAGAGGGTCACTACTGAGGGAGTGCTGCACTGTCAGAGGGACAGTACTGAGGGAGTGCTGCACTGTCAGAGGGTCAGTACTGAGGGAGTGCTGCACTGTCAGAGGGTCAGTACTGAGGGAGTGCTGCTCTGTCAGAGGGTCACTACTGAGGGAGTGCTGCACTGTCAGAGGGTCACTACTGAGGAAGTGCTGCTCTGCCAGAGGGTCACTACTGAGGGAGTGCTGCACTGTCAGAGGAACAGTACTGAGGGACTGCTGCTCTGTCAGAGGGTCAGTACTGAGGGAGTGCTGCTCTGTCAGAGGTTCACTACTGAGGGAGTGCTGCACTGTCAGAGGGACAGTACTGAGGGAGTGCTGCACTGTCAGAGGGTCAGTACTGAGGGAGTGCTGCACTGTCAGAGGGTCAGTACTGAGGGAGTGCTGCTCTGGCAGAGGGACAGTACTGAGGGAGTGCTGCACTGTCATAGGGTCAGTACTGAGGGAGTGCTGCTCTGTCAGAGGGTCAGTACTGAGGGAGTGCTGCACTGTCAGAGGGACAGTACTGAGGGAGTGCTGCTGTGGCAGAGGGTCAGTACTGAGGGAGTGCTGCACTGTCAGAGGGTCAGTACTGAGGGAGTGCTGCTCTGTCAGAGGGTCAGTACTGAGGGAGTGCTGCTCTGTCTGAGGGTCACTACTGAGGGAGTGCTGCACTGTCGGAGGGACAGTACTGTGGGGGTGCTGCACTGTCGGAGGGTCAGTACTGAGGGAGTGCTGCATTGTAGGAGGGTCAGTACTGAGGGAGTGCTGCACTGTCGGAGGGACAGTACTGAGGGAGTGCTGCATTGTAGGAGGGTCAGTACTGAGGGAGTGCTGCACTGTCGGAGGGACAGTACTGAGGGGGTTCTGAACTGTCGGAGGGTCAGTACTGAGGGAGTGCTGCACTGTCAGAGGGACAGTACTGAGGGAGTGCTGCTCTGTCAGAGGGACAGTACTGGGGGAGTGCTGCACTGTCAGAGGGACACTACTGGGGGAGTGCTGCACTGTCAGAGGGACAGTACTGGGGGAGTGCTGCACTGTCAGAGGGACAGTACTGAGGGAGTGCTGCTCTGTCAGAGGGTCACTACTGAGGGAGTGCTGCACTGTCAGAGAGACAGTACTGAGGGAGTGCTGCACTGTCAGAGGGTCAGTACTGAGGGAGTGCTGCACTGTCAGGGGGTCAGTACTGAGGGAGTGCTGGTCTGTCAGAGGGTCACTACTGAGGGAGTGCTGCACTGTCAGAGGGACAGTACTGAGGGAGTGCTGCTCTGTCAGATGGTCAGTACTGAGGGAGTGCTGCTCTGTCAGAGGGACAGTATTGAGGGAGTGCTGCACTGTCAGAGGGACAGTACTGAGGGAGTGCTGCACTGTCAGAGGATCACTACAGAGAGAGTGCTACACTGTCAGAGGGACAGTACTGAGGGAGTGCTGCTCTGTCAGAGGCTAAGTACTGAGGGAGTGCTGCTCTGTCAGAGGGACAGTACTGAGGGAATGCTGCCCTGTCAGAATGACAGCACTGAGGGAGTGCCGCTCTGTCAGAGGGTCACTACTGAGGGAGTGCTACACTGTCAGAGGGACAGTACTGAGGGAGTGCTGCACTGTCAGAGGGACAGTACTGAGGGAGTGCTGCTCTGTCAGAGGGTCAGTACTGAGGGAGTGCTGCACTGTCAGAGGGTCAGTACTGAGGAACTGCTGCACTGTCAGAGGGTCAGTACAGAGGGAGTGCTGCACTGTCAGAATGTCAGTACTGAGGAACTGCTGCACTCTCAGAGGGTCAGTACAGAGGGAGTGCATCTGTCAGAGGGTCACTACTGAGGGAGTGCTGCTCTGTCAGTGGGTCAGTACTGAGGGAGTGCTGCACTGTCAGAGGGTCAGTACTGAGGGAGTGCTGCTCTGTCAGAGGGTCACTACTGAGGGAGTGCTGCACTGTCAGAGGGACAGTACTGAGGGAGTGCTGCACTGTCAGAGGGTCAGTACTGAGGGAGTGCTGCACTGTCAGAGGGTCAGTACTGAGGGAGTGCTGCTCTGTCAGAGGGTCACTACTGAGGGAGTGCTGCACTGTCAGAGGGTCACTACTGAGGGAGTGCTGCTCTGCCAGAGGGTCACTACTGAGGGAGTGCTGCACTGTCAGAGGAACAGTACTGAGGGACTGCTGCTCTGTCAGAGGGTCAGTACTGAGGGAGTGCTGCACTGTCAGAGGGCCAGTACTGAGGGAGTGCTGATCTGTCTGATGGTCAGTACTGAGGGAGTGCTGCATTGTAGGAGGTTCAGTACTGAGGGAGTGCTGCACTGTCGGAGGGACAGTACCGAGGGGGTGCTGAACTGTTGGAGGGTCAGTACTGAGGGGGTGCTGCACTGTCAGAGGGTCAGTACTGAGGGAGTGCCGCACTGTCGGAGGGTCAGTACTGAGGGAGTGCTGCACTGTCAGAGGGTCAGTACTGAGGGAGTGCTGCACTGTCAGAGGGACAGTACTGAGGGAGTGCTGCTCTGTCAGATGGTCAGTAATGAGGGAGTGCTGCTCTGTCAGAGGGACAGTACTGAGGGAGTGCTGCACTGTCAGAGGGAGAGTACTGAGGGAGTGCTGCTCTGTCAGAGGGTCAGTACTGAGGGAGTGCTGCACTGTCAGAGGGACAGTACTGAGGGAGTGCTGCTCTGGCAGAGGGACAGTACTGAGGGAGTGCTGCACTGTCATAGGGTCAGTACTGAGGGAGTGCTGCACTATCAGATGGACAGTACTGAGGGAGTGCTGCTGTGGCAGAGGGTCAGTACTGAGGGAGTGCTGCACTGTCGGAGGGACAGTACTGTGGGGGTGCTGCACTGTCGGAGGGTCAGTACTGAGGGAGTGCTGCATTGTAGGAGGGTCAGTACTGAGGGAGTGCTGCACTGTCGGAGGGACAGAACTGAGGGAGTGCTGCATTGTAGGAGGGTCAGTACTGAGGGAGTGCTGCACTGTCGGAGGGACAGTACTGAGGGGGTGCTGAACTGTCGGAGGGTCAGTACTGAGGGGGTGCTGCACTGTCGGAGTGTCAGTACTGAGGGAGTGCTGCACTGTCGGAGGGTCAGTACTGAGGGAGTGCTGCACTGTCGGAGGGACAGTACTGAGGGGGTGCTGAACTGTCGGAGGGTCAGTACTGAGGGGGTGCTGCACTGTCGGAGGGTCAGTACTGAGGGAGTGCTGCACTGTCGGAGGGTCAGTACTGAGGGAGTGCTGCACTGTCGGAGGGTCAGTACTGAGGGAGTGCTGCACTGTCGGAGGGACAGTACTGAGGGAGTCCTGCACTGTCGGAGGGACAGTACTGAGGGAGTGCTGCATTGTAGGAGGGTCAGTACTGAGGGAGTACTGCACTGTCGGAGGGACAGTACTGAGGGAGTGCTGCAGTGTCGGAGGGTCAGTACTGAGGGAGTGCTGCACTGTCGGAGGGTCAGTACTGAGGGAGTACTGTATTGTAGGAGGGTCAGTACTGAGGGAGTGCTGCACTGTCAGAGGGTCAGTACTGAGGGGGTGCTGCATTGTAGGAGGGTCAGTACTGAGGGAGTGCTGCACCGTAGGAGGGTGAGTACTGATGGAGTGCTGCCCTGTCGGAGGGTCAGTACTGAGGGAGTTCTGCACTGTCGATGGGACAGTACTGAGGGAGTGCTGCATTGTAGGAGCGTCAGTACTGAGGGAGTGCTGCACTGTCGGAGGGACAGTACTGAGGGAGTGCTGCATTGTAGGAGGGTCAGTACTGAGGGAGTGCTGCTCTGTCAGAGGGACAGTACTGAGGGAGTGCTGCACTGTCAGAGGGACAGTACTGAGGGAGTGCTGCACTGTCAGAGGGTCACTACTGAGAGAGTGCTACACTGTCAGAGGGACAGTACTGAGGGAGTGCTGCTCTGTCAGAGGCTAAGTACTGAGGGAGTGCTGCTCTGTCAGAGGGACAGTACTGAGGGAATGCTGCCCTGTCAGAATGACAGTACTGAGGGAGTGCCGCTCTGTCAGAGGGTCACTACTGAGGGAGTGCTACACTGTCAGAGGGACAGTACTGAGGGAGTGCTGCACTGTCAGAGGGACAGTACTGAGGGAGTGCTGCTCTGTCAGAGGGTCAGTACTGAGGGAGTGCTGCTCTGTCAGTGGGTCAGTACTGAGGGAGTGCTGCACTGTCAGAGGGTCAGTACTGAGGGAGTGCTGCTCTGTCAGAGGGTCACTACTGAGGGAGTGCTGCACTGTCAGAGGGACAGTACTGAGGGAGTGCTGCACTGTCAGAGGGTCAGTACTGAGGGAGTGCTGCACTGTCAGAGGGTCAGTACTGAGGGAGTGCTGCTCTGTCAGAGGGTCACTACTGAGGGAGTGCTGCACTGTCAGAGGGTCACTACTGAGGAAGTGCTGCTCTGCCAGAGGGTCACTACTGAGGGAGTGCTGCACTGTCAGAGGAACAGTACTGAGGGACTGCTGCTCTGTCAGAGGGTCAGTACTGAGGGAGTGCTGCTCTGTCTGAGGGTCACTACTGAGGGAGTGCTGCACTGTCGGAGGGACAGTACTGTGGGGGTGCTGCACTGTCGGAGGGTCAGTACTGAGGGAGTGCTGCATTGTAGGAGGGTCAGTACTGAGGGAGTGCTGCACTGTCGGAGGGACAGTACTGAGGGAGTGCTGCATTGTAGGAGGGTCAGTACTGAGGGAGTGCTGCACTGTCGGAGGGACAGTACTGAGGGGGTGCTGAACTGTCGGAGGGTCAGTACTGAGGGAGTGCTGCACTGTCAGAGGGACAGTACTGAGGGAGTGCTGCTCTGTCAGAGGGACAGTACTGGGGGAGTGCTGCACTGTCAGAGGGACACTACTGGGGGAGTGCTGCACTGTCAGAGGGACAGTACTGGGGGAGTGCTGCACTGTCAGAGGGACAGTACTGAGGGAGTGCTGCTCTGTCAGAGGGTCACTACTGAGGGAGTGCTGCACTGTCAGAGAGACAGTACTGAGGGTGTGCTGCACTGTCAGAGGGTCAGTACTGAGGGAGTGCTGCACTGTCAGGGGGTCAGTACTGAGGGAGTGCTGGTCTGTCAGAGGGTCACTACTGAGGGAGTGCTGCACTGTCAGAGGGACAGTACTGAGGGAGTGCTGCTCTGTCAGATGGTCAGTACTGAGGGAGTGCTGCTCTGTCAGAGGGACAGTACTGAGGGAGTGCTGCACTGTCAGAGGGACAGTACTGAGGGAGTGCTGCACTGTCAGAGGGTCACTACAGAGAGAGTGCTACACTGTCAGAGGGACAGTACTGAGGGAGTGCTGCTCTGTCAGAGGCTAAGTACTGAGGGAGTGCTGCTCTGTCAGAGGGACAGTACTGAGGGAGTGCTGCACTGTCAGAGGGACAGTACTGAGGGAGTGCTGCACTGTCAGAGGGTCACTACTGAGAGAGTGCTACACTGTCAGAGGGACAGTACTGAGGGAGTGCTGCTCTGTCAGAGGCTAAGTACTGAGGGAGTGCTGCTCTGTCAGAGGGACAGTACTGAGGGAATGCTGCCCTGTCAGAATGACAGTACTGAGGGAGTGCCGCTCTGTCAGAGGGTCACTACTGAGGGAGTGCTACACTGTCAGAGGGACAGTACTGAGGGAGTGCTGCACTGTCAGAGGGACAGTACTGAGGGAGTGCTGCTCTGTCAGAGGGTCAGTACTGAGGGAGTGCTGCTCTGTCAGTGGGTCAGTACTGAGGGAGTGCTGCACTGTCAGAGGGTCAGTACTGAGGGAGTGCTGCTCTGTCAGAGGGTCACTACTGAGGGAGTGCTGCACTGTCAGAGGGACAGTACTGAGGGAGTGCTGCACTGTCAGAGGGTCAGTACTGAGGGAGTGCTGCACTGTCAGAGGGTCAGTACTGAGGGAGTGCTGCTCTGTCAGAGGGTCACTACTGAGGGAGTGCTGCACTGTCAGAGGGTCACTACTGAGGAAGTGCTGCTCTGCCAGAGGGTCACTACTGAGGGAGTGCTGCACTGTCAGAGGAACAGTACTGAGGGACTGCTGCTCTGTCAGAGGGTCAGTACTGAGGGAGTGCTGCTCTGTCTGAGGGTCACTACTGAGGGAGTGCTGCACTGTCGGAGGGACAGTACTGTGGGGGTGCTGCACTGTCGGAGGGTCAGTACTGAGGGAGTGCTGCATTGTAGGAGGGTCAGTACTGAGGGAGTGCTGCACTGTCGGAGGGACAGTACTGAGGGAGTGCTGCATTGTAGGAGGGTCAGTACTGAGGGAGTGCTGCACTGTCGGAGGGACAGTACTGAGGGGGTGCTGAACTGTCGGAGGGTCAGTACTGAGGGAGTGCTGCACTGTCAGAGGGACAGTACTGAGGGAGTGCTGCTCTGTCAGAGGGACAGTACTGGGGGAGTGCTGCACTGTCAGAGGGACACTACTGGGGGAGTGCTGCACTGTCAGAGGGACAGTACTGGGGGAGTGCTGCACTGTCAGAGGGACAGTACTGAGGGAGTGCTGCTCTGTCAGAGGGTCACTACTGAGGGAGTGCTGCACTGTCAGAGAGACAGTACTGAGGGAGTGCTGCACTGTCAGAGGGTCAGTACTGAGGGAGTGCTGCACTGTCAGGGGGTCAGTACTGAGGGAGTGCTGGTCTGTCAGAGGGTCACTACTGAGGGAGTGCTGCACTGTCAGAGGGACAGTACTGAGGGAGTGCTGCTCTGTCAGATGGTCAGTACTGAGGGAGTGCTGCTCTGTCAGAGGGACAGTATTGAGGGAGTGCTGCACTGTCAGAGGGACAGTACTGAGGGAGTGCTGCACTGTCAGAGGATCACTACAGAGAGAGTGCTACACTGTCAGAGGGACAGTACTGAGGGAGTGCTGCTCTGTCAGAGGCTAAGTACTGAGGGAGTGCTGCTCTGTCAGAGGGACAGTACTGAGGGAATGCTGCCCTGTCAGAATGACAGCACTGAGGCAGTGCCGCTCTGTCAGAGGGTCACTACTGAGGGAGTGCTACACTGTCAGAGGGTCAGTACTGAGGAACTGCTGCACTGTCAGAGGGTCAGTACAGAGGGAGTGCTGCACTGTCAGAATGTCAGTACTGAGGAACTGCTGCACTCTCAGAGGGTCAGTACAGAGGGAGTGCATCTGTCAGAGGGTCACTACTGAGGGAGTGCTGCTCTGTCAGTGGGTCAGTACTGAGGGAGTGCTGCACTGTCAGAGGGTCAGTACTGAGGGAGTGCTGCTCTGTCAGAGGGTCACTACTGAGGGAGTGCTGCACTGTCAGAGGGACAGTACTGAGGGAGTGCTGCACTGTCAGAGGGTCAGTACTGAGGGAGTGCTGCACTGTCAGAGGGTCAGTACTGAGGGAGTGCTGCTCTGTCAGAGGGTCACTACTGAGGGAGTGCTGCACTGTCAGAGGGTCACTACTGAGGGAGTGCTGCTCTGCCAGAGGGTCACTACTGAGGGAGTGCTGCACTGTCAGAGGAACAGTACTGAGGGACTGCTGCTCTGTCAGAGGGTCAGTACTGAGGGAGTGCTGCACTGTCAGAGGGTCAGTACTGAGGGAGTGCTGCTCTGTCTGATGGTCAGTACTGAGGGAGTGCTGCATTGTAGGAGGTTCAGTACTGAGGGAGTGCTGCACTGTCGGAGGGACAGTACCGAGGGGGTGCTGAACTGTTGGAGGGTCAGTACTGAGGGGGTGCTGCACTGTCGGAGGGTCAGTACTGAGGGAGTGCCGCACTGTCGGTGGGTCAGTACTGAGGGAGTGCTGCACTGTCAGAGGGTCAGTACTGAGGGAGTGCTGCACTGTCAGAGGGACAGTACTGAGGGAGTGCTGCTCTGTCAGATGGTCAGTACTGAGGGAGTGCTGCTCTGTCAGAGGGACAGTACTGAGGGAGTGCTGCACTGTCAGATGGAGAGTACTGAGGGAGTGCTGCTCTGTCAGAGGGTCAGTACTGAGGGAGTGCTGCACTGTCAGAGGGACAGTACTGAGGGAGTGCTGCTCTGGCAGAGGGACAGTACTGAGGGAGTGCTGCACTGTCATAGGGTCAGTACTGAGGGAGTGCTGCACTATCAGAGGGACAGTACTGAGGGAGTGCTGCTGTGGCAGAGGGTCAGTACTGAGGGAGTGCTGCACTGTCGGAGGGACAGTACTGTGGGGGTGCTGCACTGTCGGAGGGTCAGTACTGAGGGAGTGCTGCATTGTAGGAGGGTCAGTACTGAGGGAGTGCTGCACTGTCGGAGGGACAGAACTGAGGGAGTGCTGCATTGTAGGAGGGTCAGTACTGAGGGAGTGCTGCACTGTCGGAGGGTCAGTACTGAGGGGGTGCTGCACTGTCGGAGGGTCAGTACTGAGGGAGTGCTGCACTGTCGGAGGGTCAGTACTGAGGGAGTGCTGCACTGTCGGAGGGACAGTACTGAGGGGGTGCTGAACTGTCGGAGGGTCAGTACTGAGGGGGTGCTGCACTGTCGGAGGGTCAGTACTGAGGGAGTGCTGCACTGTCGGAGGGTCAGTACTGAGGGAGTGCTGCACTGTCGGAGGGTCAGTACTGAGGGAGTGCTGCACTGTCGGAGGGACAGTACTGAGGGAGTCCTGCACTGTCGGAGGGACAGTACTGAGGGAGTGCTGCATTGTAGGAGGGTCAGTACTGAGGGAGTACTGCACTGTCGGAGGGACAGTACTGAGGGAGTGCTGCAGTGTCGGAGGGTCAGTACTGAGGGAGTGCTGCACTGTCGGAGGGTCAGTACTGAGGGAGTACTGTATTGTAGGAGGGTCAGTACTGAGGGAGTGCTGCACTGTCAGAGGGTCAGTACTGAGGGGGTGCTGCATTGTAGGAGGGTCAGTACTGAGGGAGTGCTGCATCGTAGGAGGGTGAGTACTGATGGAGTGCTGCCCTGTCGGAGGGTCAGTACTGAGGGAGTTCTGCACTGTCGATGGGACAGTACTGAGGGAGTGCTGCATTGTAGGAGCGTCAGTACTGAGGGAGTGCTGCACTGTCGGAGGGACAGTACTGAGGGAGTGCTGCATTGTAGGAGGGTCAGTACTGAGGGAGTGCTGCACTGTCGGAGGGACAGTACTGAGGGAGTGCTGCACTGTCGGAGGGACAGTACTGAGGGAGTGCTGCACTGTCAGAGGGTCAGTACTGAGGAACTGCTGCACTGTCAGAGGGTCAGTACAGAGGGAGTGCTGCACTGTCAGAGGGTCAGTACTGAGGAACTGCTGCACTCTCAGAGGGTCAGTACAGAGGGAGTGCAGCTGTCAGAGGGTCACTAATGAGGGAGTGCTGCACTGTCAGAGCAACATTACTGAGGGAGTGCTGCTCTGTCAGTGGGTCAGTACTGAGGGAGTGCTGCACTGTCAGAGGGTCAGTACTGAGGGAGTGCTGCTCTGTCAGAGGGTCACTACTGAGGGAGTGCTGCACTGTCAGAGGGACAGTACTGAGGGAGTGCTGCACTGTCAGAGGGTCAGTACTGAGGGAGTGCTGCACTGTCAGAGGGTCAGTATTGAGGGAGTGCTGCTCTGTCAGAGGGTCAGTACTGAGGGAGTGCTGCTCTGTCTGAGGGTCACTACTGAGGGAGTGCTGCACTGTCGGAGGGACAGTACTGTGGGGGTGCTGCACTGTCGGAGGGTCAGTACTGAGGGAGTGCTGCATTGTAGGAGGGTCAGTACTGAGGGAGTGCTGCACTGTCGGAGGGACAGTACTGAGGGAGTGCTGCATTGTAGGAGGGTCAGTACTGAGGGAGTGCTGCACTGTCGGAGGGACAGTACTGAGGGGGTGCTGAACTGTCGGAGGGTCAGTACTGAGGGAGTGCTGCACTGTCAGAGGGACAGTACTGAGGGAGTGCTGCTCTGTCAGAGGGACAGTACTGGGGGAGTGCTGCACTGTCAGAGGGACACTACTGGGGGAGTGCTGCACTGTCAGAGGGACAGTACTGGGGGAGTGCTGCACTGTCAGAGGGACAGTACTGAGGGAGTGCTGCTCTGTCAGAGGGTCACTACTGAGGGAGTGCTGCACTGTCAGAGAGACAGTACTGAGGGTGTGCTGCACTGTCAGAGGGTCAGTACTGAGGGAGTGCTGCACTGTCAGGGGGTCAGTACTGAGGGAGTGCTGGTCTGTCAGAGGGTCACTACTGAGGGAGTGCTGCACTGTCAGAGGGACAGTACTGAGGGAGTGCTGCTCTGTCAGATGGTCAGTACTGAGGGAGTGCTGCTCTGTCAGAGGGACAGTACTGAGGGAGTGCTGCACTGTCAGAGGGACAGTACTGAGGGAGTGCTGCACTGTCAGAGGGTCACTACAGAGAGAGTGCTACACTGTCAGAGGGACAGTACTGAGGGAGTGCTGCTCTGTCAGAGGCTAAGTACTGAGGGAGTGCTGCTCTGTCAGAGGGACAGTACTGAGGGAATGCTGCCCTGTCAGAATGACAGTACTGAGGGAGTGCCGCTCTGTCAGAGGGTCACTACTGAGGGAGTGCTACACTGTCAGAGGGACAGTACTGAGGGAGTGCTGCACTGTCAGAGGGACAGTACTGAGGGAGTGCTGCTCTGTCAGAGGGTCAGTACTGAGGGAGTGCTGCACTGTCAGAGGGTCAGTACTGAGGAACTGCTGCACTGTCAGAGGGTCAGTACAGAGGGAGTGCTGCACTGTCAGAGGGTCAGTACTGAGGAACTGCTGCACTCTCAGAGGGTCAGTACAGAGGGAGTGCAGCTGTCAGAGGGTCACTACTGAGGGAGTGCTGCACTGTCAGAGCAACATTACTGAGGGAGTGCTGCTCTGTCAGTGGGTCAGTACTGAGGGAGTGCTGCACTGTCAGAGGGTCAGTACTGAGGGAGTGCTGCTCTGTCAGAGGGTCACTACTGAGGGAGTGCTGCACTGTCAGAGGGACAGTACTGAGGGAGTGCTGCACTGTCAGAGGGTCAGTACTGAGGGAGTGCTGCACTGTCAGAGGGTCAGTACTGAGGGAGTGCTGCTCTGTCAGAGGGTCACTACTGAGGGAGTGCTGCACTGTCAGAGGGTCACTACTGAGGGAGTGCTGCTCTGCCAGAGGGTCACTACTGAGGGAGTGCTGCACTGTCAGAGGAACAGTACTGAGGGACTGCTGCTCTGTCAGAGGGTCAGTACTGAGGGAGTGCTGCACTGTCAGAGGGTCAGTACTGAGGGAGTGCTGCTCTGTCAGAGGGTCACTACTGAGGGAGTGCTACACTGTCAGAGGGACAGTACTGAGGGAGTGCTGCACTGTCACAGGGTCAGTACTGAGGGAGTGCTGCACTGTCAGAGGGTCAGTACTGAGGGAGTGCTGCTATGTCAGAGGGTCAGTACTGAGGGAGTGCTGCACTGTCAGAGGGACAGTACTGAGGGAGTGCTGCTCTGTCAGATGGTCACTACTAAGGGAGTGCTACACTGTCAGAGGGACAGTACTGAGGGAGTGCTGCACTTTCAGAGGGACAGTACTGAGGGAGTGCTGCTCTGGCAGAGGGACAGTACTGAGGGAGTGCTGCACTGTCATAGGGTCAGTACTGAGGGAGTGCTGCTCTGTCAGAGGGTCAGTACTGAGGGAGTGATGCTCTGGCAAAGGGACAGTACTGAGGGAGTGCTGCTCTGGCAGAGGGTCAGTACTGAGGGAGTGCTGCACTGTCATAGGGTCAGTACTGAGGGAGTGCTGCACTGTCAGAGGGACAGTACTGAGGGAGTGCTGCACTGTCAGAGGGTCAGTACTGAGGGAGTGCTGCTCTGTCAGAGGGTCAATACTGAGGGAGTGCTGCTCTGTCTGATGGTCAGCACTGAGGGAGTGCTGCATTGTAGGAGGTTCAGTACTGAGGGAGTGCTGCACTGTTGGAGGGACAGTACTGAGGGAGTGCTGCATTGTCGGAGGGTCAGTACTGAGGGAGTGCTGCACTGTCGGAGGGACAGTACTAAGGGGGTGCTGAACTGTCAGAGGGTCAGTACTGAGGGGGTGCTGCACTGTCGGAGGGTCAGTACTGAGGGAGTGCCGCACTGTCGGAGGGTCAGTACTGAGGGAGTGCTGCACTGTCAGAGGGTCAGTACTGAGGGAGTGCTGGACTGTCAGAGGGACAGTACTGAAGGAGTGCTGCTCTGTCAGATGGTCAGTAATGAGGGAGTGCTGCTCTGTCAGAGGGACAGTACTGAGGGAGTGCTGCACTGTCAGAGGGAGAGTACTGAGGGAGTGCTGCCCTATCAGATGGTCACTACTGAGGGAGTGCTGCACTGTCAGAGGGACAGTACTGAGGGAGTGCTGCACTGTCATAGGGTCAGTACTGAGGGAGTGCTGCACTATCAGAGGGACAGTACTGAGGGAGTGCTGCTGTGGCAGAGGGTCAGTACTGAGGGAGTGCTGCGCCATGTCAGAGGGTCAGTACTGAGGGAGTGCTGCTCTGTCAGAGGGTCAGTACTGAGGGAGTGCTGCTCTGTCAGAGGGTCACTACTGAGGGAGTGCTGCACTGTCGGAGGGACAGTACTGTGGGGGTGCTGCACTGTCGGAGGGTCAGTACTGAGGGAGTGCTGCATTGTAGGAGGGTCAGTACTGAGGGAGTGCTGCACTGTCGGAGGGACAGTACTGAGGGAGTGCTGCATTGTAGGAGGGTCAGTACTGAGGGAGTGCTGCACTGTCGGAGGGACAGTACTGAGGGGGTGCTGAACTGTCGGAGGGTCAGTACTGAGGGGGTGCTGCACTGTCGGAGGGTCAGTACTGAGGGAGTGCTGCACTGTCGGAGGGTCAGTACTGAGGGAGTGCTGCACTGTCGGAGTGTCAGTACTGAGGGAGTGCTGCACTGTCGGAGGGACAGTACTGAGGGAGTGCTGCACTGTCGGAGGGACAGTACTGAGGGAGTGCTGCATTGTAGGAGGGTCAGTACTGAGGGAGTACTGCGCTGTCGGAGGGACAGTACTGAGGGAGTGCTGCAGTGTCGGAGGGTCAGTACTGAGGGAGTGCTGCACTGTCGGAGGGTCAGTACTGAGGGAGTACTGCATTGTAGGAGGGTCAGTACTGAGGGAGTGCTGCACTGTCGGAGGGTCAGTACTGAGGGGGTGCTGCATTGTAGGAGGGTCAGTACTGAGGGAGTGCTGCACCGTAGGAGGGTCAGTACTGATGGAGTGCTGCCCTGTCGGAGGGTCAGTACTGAGGGAGTTCTGCACTGTCGGAGGGACAGTACTGAGGGAGTGCTGCATTGTAGGAGCGTCAGTACTGAGGGAGTGCTGCACTGACGGAGGTACAGTACTGAGGGAGTGCTGCATTGTAGGAGGGTCAGTACTGAGGGAGTGCTGCACTGTCGGAGGGACAGTACTGAGGGAGTGCTGCACTGTCGGAGGGACAGTACTGAGGGAGTGCTGCACTGTCAGAGGGTCAGTACTGAGGAACTGCTGCACTGTCAGAGGGTCAGTACAGAGGGAGTGCTGCACTGTCAGAGGGTCAGTACTGAGGAACTGCTGCACTCTCAGAGGGTCAGTACAGAGGGAGTGCAGCTGTCAGAGTGTCACTAATGAGAGAGTGCTGCACTGTCAGAGCAACATTACTGAGGGAGTGCTGCTCTGTCAGTGGGTCAGTACTGAGGGAGTGCTGCACTGTCAGAGGGTCAGTACTGAGGGAGTGCTGCTCTGTCAGAGGGTCACTACTGAGGGAGTGCTGCACTGTCAGAGGGACAGTACTGAGGGAGTGCTGCACTGTCAGAGGGTCAGTACTGAGGGAGTGCTGCACTGTCAGAGGGTCAGTACTGAGGGAGTGCTGCACTGTCAGAGGGTCAGTACTGAGGGAGTGCTGCTCTGTCAGAGGGTCACTACTGAGGGAGTGCTGCACTGTCAGAGGGTCACTACTGAGGGAGTGCTGCTCTGCCAGAGGGTCACTACTGAGGGAGTGCTGCACTGTCAGAGGAACAGTACTGAGGGACTGCTGCTCTGTCAGAGGGTCAGTACTGAGGGAGTGCTGCACTGTCAGAGGTTCAGTACTGAGGGAGTGCTGCTCTGTCAGAGGGTCACTACTGAGGGAGTGCTGCACTGTCAGAGGGACAGTACTGAGGGACTGCTGCACTGTCACAGGGTCAGTACTGAGGGAGTGCTGCACTGTCAGAGGGTCAGTACTGAGGGAGTGCTGCTATGTCAGAGGGTCAGTACTGAGGGAGTGCTGCACTGTCAGAGGAACAGTACTGAGGGAGTGCTGCTCTGTCAGATGGTCACTACTGAGGGAGTGCTACACTGTCCGAGGGACAGTACTGAGGGAGTGCTGCACTTTCAGAGGGACAGTACTGAGGGAGTGCTGCTCTGGCAGAGGGACAGTACTGAGGGAGTGCTGCACTGTCATAGGGTCAGTACTGAGGGAGTGCTGCTCTGTCAGAGGGTCAGTACTGAGGGAGTGCTGCTCTGGCAAAGGGACAGTACTGAGGGAGTGCTGCTCTGGCAGAGGGTCAGTACTGAGGGAGTGCTGCACTGTCATAGGGTCAGTACTGAGGGAGTGCTGCACTGTCAGAGGGACAGTACTGAGGGAGTGCTGCACTGTCAGAGGGTCAGTACTGAGGGAGTGCTGCTCTGTCAGAGGGTCAATACTGAGGGAGTGCTGCTCTGTCTGATGGTCAGTACTGAGGGAGTGCTGCATTGTAGGAGGTTCAGTACTGAGGGAGTGCTGCACTGTTGGAGGGACAGTACTGAGGGAGTGCTGCATTGTCGGAGGGTCAGTACTGAGGGAGTGCTGCACTGTCGGAGGGACAGTACTGAGGGGGTGCTGAACTGTTGGTGGGTCAGTACTGAGGGGTTGCTGCACTGTCGGAGGGTCAGTACTGAGGGAGTGCTGCTCTGTCAGAGGGACAGTACTGAGGGAGTGCTGCACTGTCAGAGGGACAGTACTGAGGGAGTGCTGCTCTATCAGATGGTCACTACTGAGGGAGTGCTGCACTGTCAGAGGGACAGTACTGAGGGAGTGCTGCTCTGTCAGAGGGTCAGTACTGAGGGAGTGCTGCACTGTCAGGGGGACAGTACTGAGGGAGTGCTGCTCTGGCAGAGGGACAGTACTGAGGGAGTGCTGCACTGTCATAGGGACAGTACTGAGGGAGTGCTGCTGTGGCAGAGGGTCAGTACTGAGGGAGTGCTGCGCCATGTCAGAGGGTCAGTACTGAGGGAGTGCTGCTCTGTCAGAGGGTCAGTACTGAGGGAGTGCTGCTCTGTCAGAGGGTCACTACTGAGGGAGTGCTGCACTGTCGGAGGGACAGTACTGTGGGGGTGCTGCACTGTCGGAGCGTCAGTACTGAGGGAGTGCTGCATTGTAGGAGGGTCAGTACTGAGGGAGTTCTGCACTGTCGGAGGGACAGTACTGAGGGAGTGCTGCATTGTAGGAGGGTCAGTACTGAGGGAGTGCTGCACTGTCGGAGGGACAGTACTGAGGGGGTGCTGAACTGTCGGAGGGTCAGTACTGAGGGGGTGCTGCACTGTCGGAGGGTCAGTACTGAGGGAGTGCTGCACTGTCGGAGGGTCAGTACTGAGGGAGTGCTGCACTGTCGGAGTGTCAGTACTGAGGGAGTGCTGCACTGTCGGAGGGACAGTACTGAGGGAGTGCTGCACTGTCGGAGGGACAGTACTGAGGGAGTGCTGCATTGTAGGAGGGTCAGTACTGAGGGAGTACTGCACTGTCGGAGGGACAGTACTGAGGGAGTGCTGCAGTGTCGGAGGGTCAGTACTGAGGGAGTGCTGCACTGTCGGAGTGTCAGTACTGAGGGAGTACTGCATTGTAGGAGGGTCAGTACTGAGGGAGTGCTGCACTGTCGGAGGGTCAGTACTGAGGGGGTGCTGCATTGTAGGAGGGTCAGTACTGAGGGAGTGCTGCACCGTAGGAGGGTCAGTACTGATGGAGTGCTGCCCTGTCGGAGGGTCAGTACTGAGGGAGTTCTGCACTGTCGGAGGGACAGTACTGAGGGAGTGCTGCATTGTAGGAGCGTCAGTACTGAGGGAGTGCTGCACTGACGGAGGAACAGTACTGAGGGAGTGCTGCATTGTAGGAGGGTCAGTACTGAGGGAGTGCTGCACTGTCGGAGGGACAGTACTGAGGGAGTGCTGCACTGTCGGAGGGACAGTACTGAGGGAGTGCTGCACTGTCAGAGGGTCAGTACTGAGGAACTGCTGCACTGTCAGAGGGTCAGTACAGAGGGAGTGCTGCACTGTCAGAGGGTCAGTACTGAGGAACTGCTGCACTCTCAGAGGGTCAGTACAGAGGGAGTGCAGCTGTCAGAGTGTCACTAATGAGAGAGTGCTGCACTGTCAGAGCAACATTACTGAGGGAGTGCTGCTCTGTCAGTGGGTCAGTACTGAGGGAGTGCTGCACTGTCAGAGGGTCAGTACTGAGGGAGTGCTGCTCTGTCAGAGGGTCACTACTGAGGGAGTGCTGCACTGTCAGAGGGACAGTACTGAGGGAGTGCTGCACTGTCAGAGGGTCAGTACTGAGGGAGTGCTGCACTGTCAGAGGGTCAGTACTGAGGGAGTGCTGCACTGTCAGAGGGTCAGTACTGAGGGAGTGCTGCTCTGTCAGAGGGTCACTACTGAGGGAGTGCTGCACTGTCAGAGGGTCACTACTGAGGGAGTGCTGCTCTGCCAGAGGGTCACTACTGAGGGAGTGCTGCACTGTCAGAGGAACAGTACTGAGGGACTGCTGCTCTGTCAGAGGGTCAGTACTGAGGGAGTGCTGCACTGTCAGAGGTTCAGTACTGAGGGAGTGCTGCTCTGTCAGAGGGTCACTACTGAGGGAGTGCTGCACTGTCAGAGGGACAGTACTGAGGGACTGCTGCACTGTCACAGGGTCAGTACTGAGGGAGTGCTGCACTGTCAGAGGGTCAGTACTGAGGGAGTGCTGCTATGTCAGAGGGTCAGTACTGAGGGAGTGCTGCACTGTCAGAGGAACAGTACTGAGGGAGTGCTGCTCTGTCAGATGGTCACTACTGAGGGAGTGCTACACTGTCCGAGGGACAGTACTGAGGGAGTGCTGCACTTTCAGAGGGACAGTACTGAGGGAGTGCTGCTCTGGCAGAGGGACAGTACTGAGGGAGTGCTGCACTGTCATAGGGTCAGTACTGAGGGAGTGCTGCTCTGTCAGAGGGTCAGTACTGAGGGAGTGCTGCTCTGGCAAAGGGACAGTACTGAGGGAGTGCTGCTCTGGCAGAGGGTCAGTACTGAGGGAGTGCTGCACTGTCATAGGGTCAGTACTGAGGGAGTGCTGCACTGTCAGAGGGACAGTACTGAGGGAGTGCTGCACTGTCAGAGGGTCAGTACTGAGGGAGTGCTGCTCTGTCAGAGGGTCAATACTGAGGGAGTGCTGCTCTGTCTGATGGTCAGTACTGAGGGAGTGCTGCATTGTAGGAGGTTCAGTACTGAGGGAGTGCTGCACTGTTGGAGGGACAGTACTGAGGGAGTGCTGCATTGTCGGAGGGTCAGTACTGAGGGAGTGCTGCACTGTCGGAGGGACAGTACTGAGGGGGTGCTGAACTGTTGGTGGGTCAGTACTGAGGGGTTGCTGCACTGTCGGAGGGTCAGTACTGAGGGAGTGCTGCTCTGTCAGAGGGACAGTACTGAGGGAGTGCTGCACTGTCAGAGGGAGAGTACTGAGGGAGTGCTGCTCTATCAGATGGTCACTACTGAGGGAGTGCTGCACTGTCAGAGGGACAGTACTGAGGGAGTGCTGCTCTGTCAGAGGGTCAGTACTGAGGGAGTGCTGCACTGTCAGGGGGACAGTACTGAGGGAGTGCTGCTCTGGCAGAGGGACAGTACTGAGGGAGTGCTGCACTGTCATAGGGACAGTACTGAGGGAGTGCTGCTGTGGCAGAGGGTCAGTACTGAGGGAGTGCTGCGCCATGTCAGAGGGTCAGTACTGAGGGAGTGCTGCTCTGTCAGAGGGTCAGTACTGAGGGAGTGCTGCTCTGTCAGAGGGTCACTACTGAGGGAGTGCTGCACTGTCGGAGGGACAGTACTGTGGGGGTGCTGCACTGTCGGAGCGTCAGTACTGAGGGAGTGCTGCATTGTAGGAGGGTCAGTACTGAGGGAGTGCTGCACTGTCGGAGGGACAGTACTGAGGGAGTGCTGCACTGTCAGAGGGTCAGTACTGAGGGAGTGCTGCACTGTCAGAGGGTCAGTACTGAGGGAGTGCTGCACTGTCAGAGGGTCAGTACTGAGGGAGTGCTGCTCTGTCAGAGGGTCACTACTGAGGGAGTGCTGCACTGTCAGAGGGTCACTACTGAGGGAGTGCTGCTCTGCCAGAGGGTCACTACTGAGGGAGTGCTGCACTGTCAGAGGAACAGTACTGAGGGACTGCTGCTCTGTCAGAGGGTCAGTACTGAGGGAGTGCTGCACTGTCAGAGGTTCAGTACTGAGGGAGTGCTGCTCTGTCAGAGGGTCACTACTGAGGGAGTGCTGCACTGTCAGAGGGACAGTACTGAGGGACTGCTGCACTGTCAGAGGGTCAGTACTGAGGGAGTGCTGCACTGTCAGAGGGTCAGTACTGAGGGAGTGCTGCTATGTCAGAGGGTCAGTACTGAGGGAGTGCTGCACTGTCAGAGGAACAGTACTGAGGGAGTGCTGCTCTGTCAGATGGTCACTACTGAGGGAGTGCTACACTGTCCGAGGGACAGTACTGAGGGAGTGCTGCACTTTCAGAGGGACAGTACTGAGGGAGTGCTGCTCTGGCAGAGGGACAGTACTGAGGGAGTGCTGCACTGTCATAGGGTCAGTACTGAGGGAGTGCTGCTCTGTCAGAGGGTCAGTACTGAGGGAGTGCTGCTCTGGCAAAGGGACAGTACTGAGGGAGTGCTGCTCTGGCAGAGGGTCAGTACTGAGGGAGTGCTGCACTGTCATAGGGTCAGTACTGAGGGAGTGCTGCACTGTCAGAGGGACAGTACTGAGGGAGTGCTGCACTGTCAGAGGGTCAGTACTGAGGGAGTGCTGCTCTGTCAGAGGGTCAATACTGAGGGAGTGCTGCTCTGTCTGATGGTCAGTACTGAGGGAGTGCTGCATTGTAGGAGGTTCAGTACTGAGGGAGTGCTGCACTGTTGGAGGGACAGTACTGAGGGAGTGCTGCATTGTCGGAGGGTCAGTACTGAGGGAGTGCTGCACTGTCGGAGGGACAGTACTGAGGGGGTGCTGAACTGTTGGTGGGTCAGTACTGAGGGGTTGCTGCACTGTCGGAGGGTCAGTACTGAGGGAGTGCTGCTCTGTCAGAGGGACAGTACTGAGGGAGTGCTGCACTGTCAGAGGGAGAGTACTGAGGGAGTGCTGCTCTATCAGATGGTCACTACTGAGGGAGTGCTGCACTGTCAGAGGGACAGTACTGAGGGAGTGCTGCTCTGTCAGAGGGTCAGTACTGAGGGAGTGCTGCACTGTCAGGGGGACAGTACTGAGGGAGTGCTGCTCTGGCAGAGGGACAGTACTGAGGGAGTGCTGCACTGTCATAGGGACAGTACTGAGGGAGTGCTGCTGTGGCAGAGGGTCAGTACTGAGGGAGTGCTGCGCCATGTCAGAGGGTCAGTACTGAGGGAGTGCTGCTCTGTCAGAGGGTCAGTACTGAGGGAGTGCTGCTCTGTCAGAGGGTCACTACTGAGGGAGTGCTGCACTGTCGGAGGGACAGTACTGTGGGGGTGCTGCACTGTCGGAGCGTCAGTACTGAGGGAGTGCTGCATTGTAGGAGGGTCAGTACTGAGGGAGTGCTGCACTGTCGGAGGGACAGTACTGAGGGAGTGCTGCATTGTAGGAGGGTCAGTACTGAGGGAGTGCTGCACTGTCGGAGGGACAGTACTGAGGGGGTGCTGAACTGTCGGAGGGTCAGTACTGAGGGGGTGCTGCACTGTCGGAGGGTCAGTACTGAGGGAGTGCTGCACTGTCGGAGGGTCAGTACTGAGGGAGTGCTGCACTGTCGGAGTGTCAGTACTGAGGGAGTGCTGCACTGTCGGAGGGACAGTACTGAGGGAGTGCTGCACTGTCGGAGGGACAGTACTGAGGGAGTGCTGCATTGTAGGAGGGTCAGTACTGAGGGAGTACTGCACTGTCGGAGGGACAGTACTGAGGGAGTGCTGCAGTGTCGGAGGGTCAGTACTGAGGGAGTGCTGCACTGTCGGAGTGTCAGTACTGAGGGAGTACTGCATTGTAGGAGGGTCAGTACTGAGGGAGTGCTGCACTGTCGGAGGGTCAGTACTGAGGGGGTGCTGCATTGTAGGAGGGTCAGTACTGAGGGAGTGCTGCACCGTAGGAGGGTCAGTACTGATGGAGTGCTGCCCTGTCGGAGGGTCAGTACTGAGGGAGTTCTGCACTGTCGGAGGGACAGTACTGAGGGAGTGCTGCATTGTAGGAGCGTCAGTACTGAGGGAGTGCTGCACTGTCGGAGTGACAGTACTGAGGGAGTGCTGCATTGTAGGAGGGTCAGTACTGAGGGAGTGCTGCACTGTCGGAGGGACAGTACTGAGGGAGTGCTGCACTGTTGGACGGTCAGTACTGAGGCGGTGCTGCACTGTCGGAGGCTCAGTACTGAGGGAGTGCTGCACTGTCGGAGGGTCAGTACTGAGGGAGTGCTGCACTGTCGGAGGGTCAGTACTGAGGGAGTGCTGCACTGTAGGTGGGACAGTACTGAGGGAGGGCTGCACTGTCGGAGTTTCAGTACTGAGGGGGTGCTGCGCTGTCGAAGGGTCAGTACTGAGGGAACACTGCAGTGTCGGAATTTTCCAGTCTCCCTCGTGGTGGGCTCCCCCACGATCGGTCCAGTGAGCCATTGAAATCTCCATTCACACTGGCGGGGCCGGAAGATCCCGCCGGAGTGAGGGGCTGAAAAATTCCAGCCGAAGAGTCTGTACCGAGGGAGGGCTCACTGTCGGAGGGTCAGTTCACAGGGAGCGCTGCACTGCTGGAGGGACTACTGAGGGAGTGCTGCACTGTTGGAGAGTCAGTACTTAGAGAATATTTGTACCGTCTTTCAAATGAAACATTAAACCAAGGCCCTGCCGGTTCCATCAAGCAGACATAAGATCCCATGGGAGTATTTGAAGAAGAGCAGAGGAGCACATTGCTATTCAAGAGAGCTTGCTATACACAAATTGGGTCCATGTCCCTTACATTACAACAGTGTCTACACTTCAGAAAGTATATAGAAAACCCTTTGGAGTGTCTCAATTATGTGCTGTAGGTGCTAAAGAAATGCAAGTCTTTCTTTTCTATCTTCACTCCACCATTGGTGACCATGCCTTCAGCTGTCTGCACCCTAAACTCTGGAATTCACTCCCTAAACCTCTTTACCTCTTCACTTCTCTTGTCAGCCTTAAAATCATTCTAAAGAACCCATCTTTCCAACTAACCATCCATCCACCTCTCTTAATCTTTTCACCTTGATTTAGCATTTGTTCCTTTCATTTATTTCCTTCTTCTTTCCCTCTATCGTCTTCTATATTCAAGGTGTGAGATAGGTTAACATTTCTGTGGCTTTCGTTGGTGACCTGGAGGCAGCCTGAGCCTTTCTTCACCTGGTGCAGGTGAATAGCAGACACCTTCCAGGTGAGTTTAGTGACTGTAACTAAGACTCCTCAATGATCTTTTCCCCTTTCCTGGTGTTGGAGCACTGAGGTAAAGTGTTGCAGTTCTACTGCCAACCATGTTGAGTTCACCCACCTCAGCTAAGCTACTAGTGCATAGTCAGTATGCAACTAAAAAAAGCTGCCACCTTACCAAAGGTACTTCACAGTATCCTGACAGTACAGAAGGAGGCCATTCGGCCCATCGAGTCTGCACTGACTCTCTGAAAGAGCATTCCACCTCGTCCCACTCCCTTGCTTTATCCCCGTGACCTTACACATTCTCTCTTTTCAGGTAGCAATCCAATTCCCTTTTGAACATCTCAATCAAACCTGCCTCCACCACCCTCTCAGGAAGTTTGTTCCAGACTCCAACGACCCTCTGGGTGAAAAGAAACTTTTCCTCACAACACATTTACTCCTTTTGCCAATTATTTTGAATCTGTGCCCACTAGTTGTTGATGTTCTCTTGAGTGGGAACAGTTTCTCACTATTTACCCTGTCCATTCCCCTCAGGATCTTGAAAACCTCTATCAAGCCTCCTCACGGCCTCCTTTTCTCCGAGGAAAACAGTCCCAACCTCTCCAATTTATGCTCATAGTTACAGTTTTTCATCCCGGGAATCATCCTGTGAATCTCCTGTCCTCCCTCCAATGCCTTCACATCCTTCCTCAAGTATGGCACCCAGAACTAGACACAGCATGCCAAATGAGACCTAATTAATGTCTTATACAAGTTCAATATGACCTCCTTACTCTTGTAATCAATGCTCCTATTAATAAAGCCCAAGATACTATATGCCTTATTAGCTGCTCTCTCAACATGTCCAGCCATCTTCAATGACCTATGTACGTATACACCGAGGTCCCTCTGTTCCTGCACCTCCTTTAGAGGCTCTCCCTTTATTTTATACTAAAGATATTCACCATATCTTTCTTGCCAAAATGAATCACCTCACACTTCTCTGCGTGGAACTTCATCTGCCACTTGTCTGCCCAATCCACCAACATATCTATGTCCTTTGAGGTTCAAGACTATCCCCATCACAGTTGACAACATTTCCAATCTTGATATCATCTGAAAATTTTGAAATCATGCCCTGCACACTGCAGTCTAGGTCATTAATATATATCAGGTAGAGCAAAGGTCCCAACACTGACACCTGGGGAACTCCACTACAAACCTTCCTCCTATCTGAAAAACGACCATTGATTACTACTCTCTGTTTCCTGTCACTCAGCCAATTTCTTATCCAAGTGCCTACTTTTCCTTTTATTCCACGACCTAGAATTTTGTCCATAGCACCACAGGGACCATCAGCATTTCGAAGATGTGCTTCCGATGTTTAGACCGCTCATGTGAGGCTCTGCAGTACACTCCAGATAGGCTCTCCCGCATCATCGTTGTGTGTTACGTCCTTCAGAGCCTGGCTCTTCAAAGGGGTCATCCCTTGCCTGAGGGGGAAGTGGAGGAGGCGGACAGCTCCTTGGACATAAAGAGCAGGAGGGCCAGAACCTGAAGAGGGAGATGAGGGTCAGCTTACACAGGACGATGTCACCGAGGAAGCACGATGCAGAAAATGTGCCGGCGCCAATTTAATTGCAACCAGATTCCAGGAGCAGTAAAGTGAACGCAACAGGAGACGGCCACATTCCTCCTGTCTCTTAATGCCATTCCATTGCATTGAAAGGTATGTTCAACCAGTCACACTGAGAGCAAGTTCAGTATTACTTGATTGGGACCATAAGACCATAAGACGTAGGAGCAGGCAATAAGGAGGGAAAATGGAATGTTGGTCTTTATTTCAAAGGGAATGGAGTATAAAAATAGGGAAGTCTTGCTAAAACTGCACAAGGCACTAGAACACTGAACAATTTTGCTCTCCTTTTCTAAGGAAAGATATACTGGCATTGGAGGCAGCCAAAGAAGGTTCACTAGGTTGATCCCAGGTATGGAGGCCACTTGGCCCATTGAGTCTGCTCCACCGTTCAATGAGATGATGGCTGATCTGATAATCCTCAACTCCACTTTCCTGCCTTTTCCCCATAACCCTTGATTCCTTTACTGATTAAAAATCAGTCTATCTCAGCCTTGAAAGCACTTAATAACCCAGCCTCTACAGCCCTGTGCGGTAAAGAATTCCACAGATTGACTACCCTCTGAGAGAAGAAATTCCTCCTCATCTCTGTCTTAAATGGGCGCCTCCTTACTCTGAGATTATGCCCTCTGGTCCAAGACTCTCCCACAAAGGGAAACAACCTCTCAGCATCTACCCTGCCAAACCCCCTTAAGAAGCTTATATGTTTCAATAAGGCTCTCATTCTTCTAAACTCCAATGAGTACAGGCCCAACCTACTCAACCTCTCCTCATTAGAAAATCCCTCCATCTGCAGGATAAACCTAATGAACCTTCTCTGGACTGCCTCCAATGCCAGTATATCTTTCCTCAGATAAGGGGACCAAAACTGTTCACAGTATTCTAGGTGTGGTCTAACTAGTGCCTAGTATAGTTTTAGCAAGAATTCCCTATTTTTATACTCCATTCCCTTTGAAATAAAGGCCAACATTTCATTTGTCTTCCCTATTACCTGCTGAACTTGTATGTTACCTTTTTGGGATTCATGCATGAGGATCCCCAAATCTCTCTGTGTTGTAGCTTTCTGCAATCTTTCTCCATTTAAATAATATTTAGCTCTTCTATTCTTCCTGCCAAAATGCATAACCACACATCTTCCCACATTATATTCCATCTGTCAAGTTTTTGCCCACTCACTTAATCTGTCTATATCCCTCTGTAGACTCTTTGTGTCATTCTCATCACTTGCCCTCTCGCCTATTTTTGTGTCATCCACAAATTTGGCGATAGTACGTTCACTTCCCTCATCTAAGTCATTAATATATATTGTAAATAATTGTGGCCCCAGCACTGATCCCTCTGGTACTCCACTAGTTACAGGTTGCCATCTTGAAAATGCCTCCCTTATCCCAACTCTCTGTCTTCTATTAGCCAGCCAATCCTCTATTCATACAGATATACCAGCACCAATACCATGGGCTCTTATTTTATTAAGTAGCCTTATGTGCAGTACCTTATCAAACGCCTTTTGGAAATCCAAATATATTACACCTGCTGGTTCCCCTTTATCTATCCTGCTTGTAACCTCCTCAAGGAATTCTAATAAAGTTGTCAGGCATGATTTCCCCTTCATAAAGCCATGCTGACTCTGCTTGGCTATGTTATGTATTTCTAAATGCTCTGCTGTTACATCCTTTAAAATAGACTTCAACATTTTCCCAATTACAGATGTTAAGCTAACTGGCCTATAGTTACCTGTGTTTTGTCTCCCTCCCTTTTTGAATAAGGGCATTACATTGGCAGTTTATGAATCTTCTGGGACTTTTCCAGAATCTAAGGATTCTTGGATGATTACTACCAGTGCATTCACTATTTGTGTAGCTATTTCCTTTAACATCTTAGGATCTAACCCATCAGGTCCAGGGGACTTATCAGCCTTTAACCCCATTAGTTTCCCTAGTACTTGTTCTCTAGTGACAATTATTGTATTTATTTCCCACACCACCACCACCCCCCACCCACTTTTGCCCCTTGATTAGTTAGTACTTTTGGAATGCTTTTAATGTCTTCTAATGTGAAGACTGATGCCAAGTATTTATTCAACTCCTCTGCCATTTCCTGGTTCCCCATTGTTATTTCCTGAGCCTCATTCTCTAAGGGGCCTCTGTTCACTTTGGCCTCTCTTTTCCATTTTATATATTTAAAGAATCTCTTACTGTCTGTTACGTTACTTGCTAGTTTACCCTCAAAGTTTATTTTCTCCCCCTTTTTTTTGGTCATCTTTTGTTAGTTTTTAAAACTTTCCCAATCCTTTGGCTTACCACTAATCTTTGCCACATTGTATGTTCTTTCTTTCAATTTGATACTGTCCTTAACATCCTTGATTAACCATGGTCGATTTATTCCCTTCACAGAATCCTTTCTTCTCACTGGGATATTTCTTTGTTGTGAGTCATGAACTATTTTCTTAAATGTCTGCCATTGTTCATCAGCTGTCTTTCCTGCTAAATTCCTTTCCCAATCCACTCCAACCAACTCATTCCTTTGTAATTACCCTTAGTTAAGTTTAGCAGTTGTTTCCAACCCAAGTTTCTCACTCTGAAACTGAATGCCAAACTCTACCATGTTGTGGTCACTGTTTCCTAGGGGATCTTTTACTCTGAGATAATTTATTAAACCTGCCTCATTACACATTACCAGATCCAAAACAGCCTGATCCCTGGTTGCACCCACAACATACTCGTGGTTACCTCTGCCCATTTGATTTTCCCCAATCTACATGAAGATTAAAATCACCCATGATTAATTACTGCCTTTTTTTACATGCCCTCATTATCTCCTGATTTATCCTCTGTCCTACAGTATAGCTACTGTTAGGGGGCCTATAGATTACTCCCACCAGTGTCATCTTCCCCTTGTTATTTCTTACCTCCACCCATATGGATTTCACATCTTTTGATCCAAGATCATTTCTTGCTATCGTACTTAATACATCTCGTACAAACAAAGCTACCCCACCACCCTTTCCTTCCTACCTGTCCTTTTGAAAAGTCACATACCCCTGAATAGTTAGCTCCCAGCTTTGATCTCCTTGTAACCATGTCTCCGTAATGGCTATAAGATCATACCCATTAACCGCTGTTTGTGCCGTTAATTCAGTTATTTTGTTCCAAATACTCCATGCATTTAAGCAAAATGCCATTAATTTTGCCTTTTTACCATTTCCCCCCTTTGACCCTATTTACTGCTGTTTTTTTAATGCTTGTACACTCTGTCACTTCCTGACACACTCTGGGTATCATTACCGAAATAGCTGCCCTGCAGGTCTATCATATCCTTTTGCTTTGTAAGCATAAGTATCCCCTCTCCAGAACCTTCCCCCACCTATTTAGTTTAAAGCCCTCTCTACAGCCCTAGTTATTCGGTTTGTCAGGACACTGGTCCCAGTACAGTTCAAGTGAAGCCTGACCTACCAGAACAGCTCCCTTCTACCCCAGTACTGGTGCCAGTGCCCCATGAGCTGAAACCCATTCCTCCCACACTAATCTTCGAGCCATGCATTTAACTCCTTGACTTTATTTACCCTATGCCAGTTTGCCTATGGCTCAGATAGTAATCTCAAGATTAGTGCCTTGGAGGTTCTGCTTTTTAATTTAGTTCCTAATTTATCAAGTTCTTTCAGCAGAACCTCCTTTCTAGTCCTGTCAATGCTGTTGGTATCAAAGTGGATGATGATAACTGGACCCCTCCCCTCCCATTCCAGGTTTCTCTCCAGCTTTAAGAGGTGCCCTTAAACATGGCAACACAGTCTTTGGGACTCACTCACGGCTGCAGAGTACACTATCTATCCCACTAATTACACTCTCCCCGACCACTACTATGTTCCTATTTCCTCCCCCCACTTGAATGGCTCCCTGTACCATGGTGCAGTGGTCACTTCACTCATCCTCCCTGCCGTCCCCGCTCTTGTCCACACAGCTTGAAAAAGCCTCATAACTGTTGGACTGTTGCAGGGACTGAGGCTCCTTGAACGATACGTCTTAGGCCCCGATACCTGCTTCATCTGCAGTCACACCCTCCAGGCCCTGATCACAGACCAAATTTGAATTACTGAATCTAGGAGGGGTGTGACTACCTCCTGCAGCAAAAGGTCCAGGTAACTTGCCCCCTCCCTGATGTAGCACAATGTCTGCAGCTCCGACACCAGCTCCTTAACTCGGATCCGAAGTTCCTCGAGCTGCCAACGCTTACTACAGATGTATTCACTCTGGATCACCTTGGTGTCCAGCAGCTCCCACATCATGCAGCAGCAACACATCACCCGTCCTGCCATAACTAGCGTATTTTATTTAAATATTTAATTATTCTTGTATCCCTGCTCTTTACACTTGAGCAATCACCTGCTCTTTACACGTTATTGTAATTTTTGGACACAGCAGAATCAATTTTGTACATAACAAGCTATTTTTAAGAAAAAGAGGGAAAAAAGAAATAAAAGACTGGAGACCTAAACACAAACTAAAGAGAAAACTTACTTTCCTTTAAAGACTTGAAATACTCTCCAATCCTGCTCACCAATCAGCTGCTCTCCAAGACCTTTAATGATCCCTCTCCTCTCGCACTCTCTCACTGAAAAAGGCCCCGCTGCTCCTCTCACTCTCTAACTGTTAATGGACCCGCTGCTCCTCTCGCTCTCTCACTGTTAAGGGCCCCACTGCTCTTTTCATTCTCCCACTGTTAATGGCGCAACTGCTCCTCTCGCTCTCTCACTGTTAATGGCCCCACTGCTCCTCTCACTCTCTCACTGTTAATGTCCCCACTGCTCCTCTCGTTCACTCACTGATAATGGCCCCACTGCTCCTCTCATTCACACACAGTTAATGTCCCCACTGCTCCTCTCGCTCTCTCACTGTTAATGGCCCCACTGCTCCTCTCGCTCTCTCTCTGTTAATGTACCCACTGCTCCTCTCGTTCTCTCACTGTTAATGTCCCCACTGCTCCTCTCGTTCACTCACTGTTAGTGGCCCAACTGCTCCTCTCGCTCTCTCAAAGTTAATGACCCCACTGCGCCTCTCGCTCTCTCACTGTTAATGGCCCCATTGCTCCTCTCGCTCTCTCACTGTAAATGGCCCCATTGCTCCTCTCGCTCTCTCACTGTAAATGGCCCCACTGCTCCTCTCGCTCTCTTACTGTTAATGGCCCCACTGCTCCTCTCGTTCACTAACTGTTAATGGCCCCACTGCTCCTCTCGTTCACTCACTGTTAATGGCCCCACTGCTCCTCTCGCTCTCTCACTGTTAATGGCCCCACTGCGCCTCTCACTCTCTCAATGTTAATGGCCCCACTGCTCCTCTCGCTCTCTCACTGTTAATGGCTCCACTGCTCCTCTCACTCTCTCAATGTTAATGGCCCCACTGCTCCTCTCGCTCTCTCACTGTTAATGGTCCTGCTGCTCCTCTCGCTCTTTTTGTTAATGGCCCCACTGCTCCTCTCACTCTCTCACTGTAAATGGCCCCATTGCTCCTCGTGCTCTCTCACTGTTACTGACCCCACTGCTCCTCTCGTTCTCTCACTGTTAATGTCCCCACTGCTCCTCTCGTTCACTCACTGTTAGTGGCCCAACTGCTCCTCTCGCTCTCTCAAAGTTAATGACCCCACTGCTCCTCTCGCTCTCTCACTGTTAATGGCCCCATTGCTCCTCTCGCTCTCTCACTGTTAATGGCCCCACTGCTCCTCTCGCTCTCTCACTGTTAATCGCCCCACTGCTCCTCTCGCTCTCTCACTGTTAATGGCCCCACTGCTCCTCTCGCTCTCTCACTGTTAATGGCCCCACTGCTCCTCTCGCTCTCTCACTGTTAATGGCCCCATTGCTCCTCTCGCTCTCTCAAAGTTAATGACCCCACTGCTCCTCTCGCTCTCTCACTGTTAATGGCCCCATTGCTCCTCTCGCTCTCTCACTGTTAATGGCCCCACTGCTCCTCTCGCTCTCTCACTGTTAATCGCCCCACAGCTTCTCTCGCTCTCTCACTGTTAATGGCCCCACTGCTCCTCTCGCTCTCTCACTGTTAATCGCCCCACTGCTCCTCTCGCTCTCTCACTGTTAATGGCCCCACTGCTCCTCTCGCTCTCTCACTGTTAATCGCCCCACTGCTCCTCTCACTCTCTCGCTGTTAATCGCCCCACTGCTCCTTCGCTCTCTCACTGTAAATTGCCCCACTGCTCCTCTCGATCTCTCACTGTAAATTGCCCCAATGCTCCTCTCACTCTCTAAATGTAAATGGTCCCACTGCTCCTCTCGCTCTCTCTCACTGTTAATGGCCCCACTGCTCCTCTCACTCTCTCATTGTTAATGGCCCCAATGTTCCTCTCATTCCCTCACTGTTAATGTCCCCACCGCTCCTCTCGCTCTCTCACTGTTAATGGTACCTCTGCTCCTCTCGCTCTCTCACTGTTAATGGTCCCACTGCTCCTTTCGCTGTCTCACTGTTAATCGCCCCACTGCTCCTCTCGCTCTCTCACTGTTAATGGCCCCACTGCTCCTCTCACCCTCACTGTTAATCGCCCCACTGCTCCTCTCGCTCTCTCACTGTTAATGGCCCCACTGCTCCTCTCGCTCTCTCACTGTTAATGGCCCCACTGCTCCTCTCACCCTCACTGTTAATCGCCCCACTGCTCCTCTCGCTCTCTCACTGTTAATGGCCCCACTGCTCCTCTCGCTCTCTCACTGTTAATGGCCCCACTGCTCCTCTCGTTCTCTCACTGTTAATGGCCCCATTGCTCCTCTCGTTCTATGACTGTAAATGGCCCCACTGCTCCTTTCGTTCACTCACTGTTAATGGCCCCACTGCTCCTCTCACTCTCTCACTGTTAATGGTCCCGCTGTTCCTCTCGCTCTCTCACTGTTTATGGCCCCACTGCTCCTCTCACTCTCACTGTTAATCGCCCCACTGCTCCTCTCGCTCTCTCACTGTTAATGGTCCCACTGCTCCTCTCGCTCTCTCACTGTTAATCGCCCCACTGCTCCTATCGCTCTCTCACTGTTAATGGTCCCGCTGCTCGTCTCGCACTCTCACTGTAAATGGCCCCACTGCTCCTCTCGCTCTCTCACTGTTAATGGCCCCACTGCTCCTCTCATTCACTCACTGTTAATGGCCCAACAGCTTCTCTCGCTCTCTCACTGTTAATGGCCCCACTGCTCCTCTCACTCTCTCACTGTTAATGACCCCACTGCTCCTCTCACTCTCTCACTGTTAATGACCCCACTGCTCCTCTCGTTCTCACTGTAAATGGCCCCACTGCTCCTCTCGTTCACTCACTGTTAATGGCCCCACTGCTCCTCTCACTCTCACAATGTTGATGGTCCCACTGTTCCTCTCGCTCCCTCACTGTTCATGGCCCCACTGCTCATCTCGCTCTCTCACTGTTAATGGTCCGACTGCTCCTCTCACTCTCTCAAATGTAAATGGCCCCACTGCTCCTCTCGCTCTCTCACTGTTAATGTCCCCACTGCTCCTCTCGCTCTCTCACTGTTACTGACCCCTCTGCTCCTCTTGCTCTCTCACTGTTTCTGACCCCACTGCTCCTCTCGTTCACTCACTGTTAATGGCCCAACGGCTCCTCTCGCTCTCTCACTGTTAATGGCCCCACTGCTCCTCTCGCTCTCTCACTGTTAATCGCCCCACTGCTCCTCTCGCTCTCTCACTGTTAATGGCCCCACTGCTCCTCTCGCTCTCTCACTGTTAATGGCCCCACTGCTCCTCTCGCTCTCTCACTGTTAATGGCCCCACTGCTCATCTCGCTCTCTCACTGTTAATGGCCCCACTGCTTCTCTCGCTCCCTCACTGTTAATGGCCCCACTGCTCCTCTCACTCTCTCACTGTTAATGGTCCCACTGCTCCTCTCGCTCTCTCACTACTAATGGCCCCACTGCTCCTCTCGCTCTCTCACTGTTAATGGACCCGCTGCTCCTCTCACTCTCTCACTGTTAATGGCCCCACTACTCCTCTCGCTCTCTCACTGTTAATGGCCCCACTGCTCCTCTCACTCTCTCACTGTTAATGGCCCCACTGCTCCTCTCGCACTCTCACTGTTAATGGTCCCGCTGGTCCTCTCGCACTCTCACTGTAAATGGCCCCACTGCTCCTGTCACTCTCTCACTGTTAATGGCCCCATTGCTCCTCTCGCTCTCTCACTGTAAATGGCCCCACTGCTCCTCTCACTCTCTCACTGTTAATGGTCCCACTGCTCCTCTCACTCTCTCACTGTTAATGGCCCCACTGCTCCTCTCGCACTCTCACTGTTAATGGTCCCGCTGGTCCTATTGCACTCTCACTGTAAATGGCCCCACTGCTCCTGTCACTCTCTCACTGTTAATATCCCCACTGCTCCTCTCGCTCTCTCACTGTTACTGACCCCTCTGCTCCTCTTGCTCTCTCACTGTTTCTAACCCCACTGCTCCTCTCGCTCTCTCACTGGTAATAGCCCCACTGCTCCTCTCGCTCTCTCACTGTTAATCGCCCCACTGCTCCTCTCGCTCTCTCACTGTTAATGGCCCCACTGCTCCTCTCACTCTCTCACTGTAAATTGCCCCACAGCTCCTCTCGCTCCCTCACTGTAAATTGCCCCACTGCTCCTCTCGCTCTCTCACTGTTAATGGTCCCGCTGCTCCTATCGCTCTCTCACTGTTAATGGTCCTGCTGCTCCTCTCGCACTCTCACTGTAAATGGCCCAACAGCTTCTCTCGCTCTCTCACTGTTAATGGCCCCACTGCTGCTCTCACTCTCTCACTGTTAATGACCCCACTGCTCCTCTCGTTCTCTCACTGTAAATGGCCCCACTGATCCTCTCGTTCACTCACTGTTAATGGCCCCACTGCTCCTCTCACTCTCTCAATGTTAATGGTCCCACTGTTCCTCTCGCTCTCTCACTGTTCATGGCCCCACTGCTCCTCTTGCTCTGTTAATGGTCCCACTGCTCCTCTCGCTCTCTCACTGTTAATCGCCCCACTGCTCCTCTCGCTCTCTCACTGTTAATGGCCCCACTGCTCCTCTCGTTCACTCACTGTTAATCGCCCCACTGCTCCTCTCGCTCCCTCACTGTTAATGGCCCCACTGCTCCTCTCGCACTCTCACTGTAAATGGCCCCACTGCTCCTGTCGCACTCTCAACGTAAATGGCCCCACGGCTCCTGTCGCTCTCTCACTGTTAATGGCCCCACTGCTCCTCTCGTTCACTAACTGTTAATGAACTCACTGCTCCTCAAACTCTGTCACTGTTAATGGCCCCACTGCTCCTCTCGCTCTCTCACTGTTAATCGCCCCACTGCTACTCTCGCTCTCTCACTGTTAATGGCCCCACTGCTCCTCTCGCTCTCTCACTGTAACTGGCCCCACTGCTCCTCTCGCTCTCTCACTGTTAATCGCCCCATTGCTCCTCTCGCTCTCTCACTGTTAATGGCCCCACTGCTCCCCCCGTTCACTCACTGTTAATGGCCCCACTGCTCCTCTCGCTCTCTCACTGTTACTGACCCCACTGCTCCTCTCGCTCTCTCATTGTTAATGGCCCCAATGTTCCTCTCGCTCTCACTGTTAATGACCCCACTGCTCCTCTCGCTTTCTCACTGTTAATGTCCCCACCGCTCCTCTCGCTCTCTCACTGTTAATGGTGCCTCTGCTCCTCTCACTCTCTCACTGTTCATGGCCCCACTGCTCCTCTTGCTCTCTCACTGTTAATGGCCCCACTGCTCCTCTCGTTCACTCACTGTTAATGACCCCACTGCTCCTCTCGCTCTCTCACTGTTAATGGCCCCACTGCCCCTCTCGCTCTCTCACTGTTAATGGTCCCACTGCTCCTCTCGCTCTCTCACTACTAATGGCCCCACTGCTCCTCTCGCTCTCTCACTGTTAATGGACCCGCTGCTCCTCTCACTCTCTCACTGTTAATGGCCCCGCTGCTCCTTTCACTCTCTCACTGTTAATGTCCCCACTGCTCCACTCGTTCTCTCACTGTAACTGGCCCCACTCTTCGTCTCGCTCTCTCACTGTTAATGTCCCCACTGCTCCTCTCGCTCTCACTGTTAATGACCCCACTGCTCCTCTCGCTCTCTCACTGTTAATGGCCCCACTGCTCCTCTCACTCTCTCACTGTAAATGGCCCCACTGTTCCTCTCGCTCTCTCACTGTAAATGGCCCCACTGCTCCTCTCGTTCACTCACTGTTAATGACCCTACTGCTTCTCTCGCTCTCTCACTGTTAATGACCCCACTGCACCTCTCGCTCTCTCACTGTTAATGGCCCCACTGCTCCTCTCGCACTCTCACTGTTAATGGTCCCGCTGGTCCTCTCGCACTCTCACTGTTAATGGTCCCACTGCTCCTCTCGCTCTCTCACTGTTAATGACCCCACTGCTTCTCTCGCTCCCTCACTGTTAATGGCCCCACTGCTCCTCTCACTGTTAATGGGCCCACTGCTCCTCTCGCTCTCTCACTACTAATGGCCCCACTGCTCCTCTCGCTCTCTCACTGTTAATGGACCCGCTGCTCCTCTCACTCTCTCACTGTTAATGGCCCCACTACTCCTCTCGCTCTCTCACTGTTAATGGCCCCACTGCTCCTCTCACTCTCTCACTGTTAATGGCCCCACTGCTCCTCTCGCACTCTCACTGTTAATGGTCCCGCTGGTCCTCTCGCACTCTCACTGTAAATGGCCCCACTGCTCCTGTCACTCTCTCACTGTTAATGACCCCATTGCTCCTCTCGCTCTCTCACTGTAAATGGCCCCACTGCTCCTCTCACTCTCTCACTGTTAATGGTCCCACTGCTCCTCTCACTCTCTCACTGTTAATGGCCCCACTGCTCCTCTCGCACTCTCACTGTTAATGGTCCCGCTGGTCCTCTCGCACTCTCACTGTAAATGGCCCCACTGCTCCTGTCACTCTCTCACTGTTAATATCCCCACTGCTCCTCTCGCTCTCTCACTGTTACTGACCCCTCTGCTCCTCTCGCTCTCTCACTGTTTCTGACCCCACTGCTCCTCTCGTTCACTCACTGTTAATGGCCCAACTGCTCCTCTCGCTCTCTCACTGTTAATGACCCCACTGCTCCTCTCGCTCTCTCACTGGTAATAGCCCCACTGCTCCTCTCGCTCTCTCACTGTTAATCGCCCCACTGCTCCTCTCGCTCTCTCACTGTTAATGGCCCCACTGCTCCTCTCACTCTCTCACTGTAAATTGCCCCACAGCTCCTCTCGCTCCCTCACTGTAAATTGCCCCACTGCTCCTCTCGCTCTCTCACTGTTAATGGTCCCGCTGCTCCTATCGCTCTCTCACTGTTAATGGTCCTGCTGCTCCTCTCGCACTCTCACTGTAAATGGCCCAACAGCTTCTCTCGCTCTCTCACTGTTAATGGCCCCACTGCTGCTCTCACTCTCTCACTGTTAATGACCCCACTGCTCCTCTCGTTCTCTCACTGTAAATGGCCCCACTGCTCCTCTCGTTCACTCACTGTTAATGGCCCCACTGCTCCTCTCACTCTCTCAATGTTAATGGTCCCACTGTTCCTCTCGCTCTCTCACTGTTCATGGCCCCACTGCTCCTCTTGCTCTGTTAATGGTCCCACTGCTCCTCTCGCTCTCTCACTGTTAATCGCCCCACTGCTCCTCTCGCTCTCTCACTGTTAATGGCCCCACTGCTCCTCTCGTTCACTCACTGTTAATCGCCCCACTGCTCCTCTCGCTCCCTCACTGTTAATGGCCCCACTGCTCCTCTCGCACTCTCACTGTAAATGGCCCCACTGCTCCTGTCGCACTCTCAACGTAAATGGCCCCACTGCTCCTGTCGCTCTCTCACTGTTAATGGCCCCACTGCTCCTCTCGTTCACTAACTGTTAATGAACTCACTGCTCCTCACACTCTGTCACTGTTAATGGCCCACTGCTCCTCTCGCTCTCTCACTGTTAATCGCCCCACTGCTACTCTCGCTCTCTCACTGTTAATGGCCCCACTGCTCCTCTCGCTCTCTCACTGTAACTGGCCCCACTGCTCCTCTCGCTCTCTCACTGTTAATCGCCCCATTGCTCCTCTCGCTCTCTCACTGTTAATGGCCCCACTGCTCCCCCCGTTCACTCACTGTTAATGGCCCCACTGCTCCTCTCGGGCTCTCACTGTTACTGACCCCACTGCTCCTCTCGCTCTCTCATTGTTAATGGCCCCAATGTTCCTCTCACTCTCACTGTTAATGACCCCACTGCTCCTCTCGCTCTCTCACTGTTAATGTCCCCACCGCTCCTCTCGCTCTCTCACTGTTAATGGTGCCTCTGCTCCTCTCACTCTCTCACTGTTCATGGCCCCACTGCTCCTCTTGCTCTCTCACTGTTAATGGCCCCACTGCTCCTCTCGTTCACTCACTGTTAATGACCCCACTGCTCCTCTCGCCCTCTCACTACTAATGGCCCCACTGCTCCTCTCGCTCTCTCACTGTTAATGGACCCGCTGCTCCTCTCACTCTCTCACTGTTAATGGCCCCGCTGCTCCTTTCACTCTCTCACTGTTAATGTCCCCACTGCTCCACTCGTTCTCTCACTGTAACTGGCCCCACTCTTCGTCTCGCTCTCTCACTGTTAATGTCCCCACTGCTCCTCTCGTTCACTCACTGTTAATGGCCCAACTGCTCCTCTCGCTCTCTCACTGTAAATGGCCCCACTGTTCCTCTCGCTCTCTCACTGTAAATGGCCCCACTGCTCCTCTCGTTCACTCACTGTTAATGACCCTACTGCTTCTCTCGCTCTCTCACTGTTAATGACCCCACTGCACCTCTCGCTCTCTCACTGTTAATGGCCCCACTGCTCCTCTCGCACTCTCACTGTTAATGGTCCCGCTGGTCCTCTCGCACTCTCACTGTTAATGGTCCCACTGCTCCTCTCGCTCTCTCACTGTAAATGCCCCCACTGCTCCTCTCACTCTCTCACTGTAAATGGCCCCACTGCTCCTGTCACTCTCTCACTGTTAATGGCCCCACTGCTCCTCTCACTCTCTCAAAGTAAATGTCCCCACTGCTCCTCTCGATCTCTCACTGTTAATGTCCCCTCTGCTCCTCTTGCTCTCTCACTGTTTCTGACCCCACTGCTCCTCTCGTTCACTCACTGTTAATGGCCCAACTGCTCCTCTCGCTCTCTCACAGTTAATGACCCCACTGCTCCTCTCGCTCTCTCACTGGTAATCGCCCCACTGCTCCTCTCGCTCTCTCACTGTTAATCGCCCCACTGCTCCTCTCGCTCTCTCACTGTTAATCGCCCCACTGCTCCTCTCGATCTCTCACTGTTAATGGCCCCACTGCTCCTCTCACTCTCTCACGGTAAATTGCCACACAGCTCCTCTCGCTCACTCACTGTAAATTGCCCCACTGCTCCTCTCGCTCTTTCACTGTTAATGGTCCCGCTGCTCCTCTCGCACTCTCATTGTAAATGGCCCCACTGCTCCTCTCGCTCTCTCACTGTTAATGGCCCCACTGCTCCTCTCGCTCTCTCACTGTTAATGGCCCCACTGCTCCTCTCATTCACTCACTGTTAATGGCCCAACAGCTTCTCTCGCTCTCTCACTGTTAATGGCCCCACTGCTCCTCTCACTCTCACTGTTAATGACCCCACTGCTCCTCTCGTTCTCTCACTGTAAATGACCCCACTGCTCCTCTCGTTCTCTCACTGTTAATGGCCCCACTGCTCCTCTCACTCTCTCAATGTTAATGGTCCCACTGTTCCTCTCGCTCTCTCACTGTTCATGGCCCCACTGCTCCTCTTGCTCTGTTAATGGTCCCACTGCTCCTCTCGCTCTCTCACTGTTAATCGCCCCACTGCTCCTCTCGCTCTCTCACTGTTAATGGCCCCACTGCTCCTCTCGTTCACTCACTGTTAATCGCCCCACTGCTCCTCTCGCTCTCTCACTGTTAATGGCCCCACTGCTCCTCTCGCACTCTCACTGTAAATGGCCCCACTGCTCCTGTCGCACTCTCAACGTAAATGGCCCCACTGCTCCTGTCGCTCTCTCACTGTTAATGGCCCCACTGCTCCTCTCGTTCACTAACTGTTAATGAACTCACTGCTCCTCACACTCTGTCACTGTTAATGGCCCCACTGCTCCTCTCACTCTCTCACTGTAAATGGCCCCACGGCTTCTCTCGCTCTCTCACTGTTAATGACCACACTGCACCTCTCGCTCTCTCACTGTAAATGGCCCCACTGCTCCTCTCACTCTCTCTGTTAATGGCCCCACTGCTCCTCTCACTCTCTCAATGTTAATGGCTCTATCGCTCCTCTCGATCTCTCACTGTTAATGGTCCCGCTGCTCCTCTCGCTCTCTCACTGTTAATGGCTCCACTGCTCCTCTCACTCTCTCAATGTTAATGGCCCCACTGTTCCTCTCGCACTCTCACTGTTAATGGTCCCGCTGCCCCTCTCGCTCTTTTTGTTAATGGCCCCACTGCTCCTCTCACTCTCTCACTGTAAATGGCCCCACTGCTCCTCTCGTTCACTCACTGTTAATGACCCTACTGCTTCTCTCGCTCTCTCACTGTTAATGACCCCACTGCACCTCTCGCTCTCTCACTGTTAATGGCCCCACTGCTCCTCTCGCACTCTCACTGTTAATGGTCCCGCTGGTCCTCTCGCACTCTCACTGTTAATGGTCCCACTGCTCCTCTCGCTCTCTCACTGTAAATGCCCCCACTGCTCCTCTCACTCTCTCACTGTAAATGGCCCCACTGCTCCTGTCACTCTCTCACTGTTAATGGCCCCACTGCTCCTCTCACTCTCTCAAAGTAAATGTCCCCACTGCTCCTCTCGATCTCTCACTGTTAATGTCCCCTCTGCTCCTCTTGCTCTCTCACTGTTTCTGACCCCACTGCTCCTCTCGTTCACTCACTGTTAATGGCCCAACTGCTCCTCTCGCTCTCTCACAGTTAATGACCCCACTGCTCCTCTCGCTCTCTCACTGGTAATCGCCCCACTGCTCCTCTCGCTCTCTCACTGTTAATCGCCCCACTGCTCCTCTCGCTCTCTCACTGTTAATCGCCCCACTGCTCCTCTCGATCTCTCACTGTTAATGGCCCCACTGCTCCTCTCACTCTCTCACGGTAAATTGCCACACAGCTCCTCTCGCTCTCTCACTGTATATTGCCCCACTGCTCCTCTCGCTCTTTCACTGTTAATGGTCCCGCTGCTCCTCTCGCACTCTCATTGTAAATGGCCCCACTGCTCCTCTCGCTCTCTCACTGTTAATGGCCCCACTGCTCCTCTCGCTCTTTCACTGTTAATGGCCCCCATGCTTCTCTCATTCACTCACTGTTAATGGCCCAACAGCTTCTCTCGCTCTCTCACTGTTAATGGCCCCACTGCTCCTCTCACTCTCTCACTGTTAATGACCCCACTGCTCCTCTCGTTCTCTCACTGTAAATGGCCCCACTGCTCCTCTCGTTCACTCACTGTTAATGGCCCCACTGCTCCTCTCACTCTCTCAATGTTAATGGTCCCACTGTTCCTCTCGCTCTCTCACTGTTCATGGCCCCACTGCTCCTCTTGCTCTGTTAATGGTCCCACTGCTCCTCTCGCTCTCTCACTGTTAATGGCCCCACTGCTCCTCTCGCTCTCTCACTGTTAATCGCCCCACTGCTCCTCTCGATCTCTCACTGTTAATGGCCCCACTGCTCCTCTCACTCTCTCACGGTAAATTGCCACACAGCTCCTCTCGCACTCTCACTGTAAATTGCCCCACTGCTCCTCTCGCTCTTTCACTGTTAATGGTCCCGCTGCTCCTCTCGCACTCTCATTGTAAATGGCCCCACTGCTCCTCTCGCTCTCTCACTGTTAATGGCCCCACTGCTCCTCTCGCACTCTCACTGTTAATGGCCCCACTGCTCCTCTCATTCACTCACTGTTAATGGCCCAACAGCTTCTCTCGCTCTCTCACTGTTAATGGCCCCACTGCTCCTCTCACTCTCACTGTTAATGACCCCACTGCTCCTCTCGTTCTCTCACTGTAAATGGCCCCACTGCTCCTCTCGTTCACTCACTGTTAATGGCCCCACTGCTCCTCTCACTCTCTCAATGTTAATGGTCCCACTGTTCCTCTCGCTCTCTCACTGTTCATGGCCCCACTGCTCCTCTTGCTCTGTTAATGGTCCCACTGCTCCTCTCGCTCTCTCACTGTTAATCGCCCCACTGCTCCTCTCGCTCTCTCACTGTTAATGGCCCCACTGCTCCTCTCGTTCACTCACTGTTAATCGCCCCACTGCTCCTCTCGCTCTCTCACTGTTAATGGCCCCACTGCTCCTCTCGCACTCTCACTGTAAATGGCCCCACTGCTCCTGTCGCACTCTCAACGTAAATGGCCCCACTGCTCCTGTCGCTCTCTCACTGTTAATGGCCCCACTGCTCCTCTCGTTCACTAACTGTTAATGAACTCACTGCTCCTCACACTCTGTCACTGTTAATGGCCCCACTGCTCCTCTCACTCTCTCACTGTAAATGGCCCCACGGCTTCTCTCGCTCTCTCACTGTTAATGACCACACTGCACCTCTCGCTCTCTCACTGTAAATGGCCCCACTGCTCCTCTCACTCTCTCTGTTAATGGCCCCACTGCTCCTCTCACTCTCTCAATGTTAATGGCTCTATCGCTCCTCTCGATCTCTCACTGTTAATGGTCCCGCTGCTCCTCTCGCTCTCTCACTGTTAATGGCTCCACTGCTCCTCTCACTCTCTCAATGTTAATGGCCCCACTGTACCTCTCGCACTCTCACTGTTAATGGTCCCGCTGCCCCTCTCGCTCTTTTTGTTAATGGCCCCACTGCTCCTCTCACTCTCTCACTGTAAATGGCCCCACTGCTCCTCTCGTTCACTCACTGTTAATGACCCTACTGCTTCTCTCGCTCTCTCACTGTTAATGACCCCACTGCACCTCTCGCTCTCTCACTGTTAATGGCCCCACTGCTCCTCTCGCACTCTCACTGTTAATGGTCCCGCTGGTCCTCTCGCACTCTCACTGTTAATGGTCCCACTGCTCCTCTCGCTCTCTCACTGTAAATGCCCCCACTGCTCCTCTCACTCTCTCACTGTAAATGGCCCCACTGCTCCTGTCACTCTCTCACTGTTAATGGCCCCACTGCTCCTCTCACTCTCTCAAAGTAAATGTCCCCACTGCTCCTCTCGATCTCTCACTGTTAATGTCCCCTCTGCTCCTCTTGCTCTCTCACTGTTTCTGACCCCACTGCTCCTCTCGTTCACTCACTGTTAATGGCCCAACTGCTCCTCTCGCTCTCTCACAGTTAATGACCCCACTGCTCCTCTCGCTCTCTCACTGGTAATCGCCCCACTGCTCGTCTCGCTCTCTCACTGTTAATCGCCCCACTGCTCCTCTCGCTCTCTCACTGTTAATCGCCCCACTGCTCCTCTCGATCTCTCACTGTTAATGGCCCCACTGCTCCTCTCACTCTCTCACGGTAAATTGCCACACAGCTCCTCTCGCTCTCTCACTGTATATTGCCCCACTGCTCCTCTCGCTCTTTCACTGTTAATGGTCCCGCTGCTCCTCTCGCACTCTCATTGTAAATGGCCCCACTGCTCCTCTCGCTCTCTCACTGTTAATGGCCCCACTGCTCCTCTCGCTCTTTCACTGTTAAGGGCCCCACTGCTCCTCTCATTCACTCACTGTTAATGGCCCAACAGCTTCTCTCGCTCTCTCACTGTTAATGGCCCCACTGCTCCTCTCACTCTCTCACTGTAAATGGCCCCACTGCTCCTCTCGTTCACTCACTGTTAATGGCCCCACTGCTCCTCTCACTCTCTCAATGTTAATGGTCCCACTGTTCCTCTCGCTCTCTCACTGTTCATGGCCCCACTGCTCCTCTTGCTCTGTTAATGGTCCCACTGCTCCTCTCGCTCTCTCACTGTTAATCGCCCCACTGTTCCTCTCGCTCTCTCACTGTTAATGGCCCCACTGCTCCTCTCGTTCACTCACTGTTAATCGCCCCACTGCTCCTCTCGCTCTCTCACTGTTAATGGCCCCACTGCTCCTCTCGCACTCTCACTGTAAATGGCCCCACTGCTCCTGTCGCACTCTCAACGTAAATGGCCCCACTGCTCCTGTCGCTCTCTCACTGTTAATGGCCCCACTGCTCCTCTCGTTCACTAACTGTTAATGAACTCACTGCTCCTCACACTCTGTCACTGTTAATGGCCCCACTGCTCCTCTCACTCTCTCACTGTAAATGGCCCCACGGCTTCTCTCGCTCTCTCACTGTTAATGACCACACTGCACCTCTCGCTCTCTCACTGTAAATGGCCCCACTGCTCCTCTCACTCTCTCTGTTAATGGCCCCACTGCTCCTCTCACTCTCTCAATGTTAATGGCTCTATCGCTCCTCTCGATCTCTCACTGTTAATGGTCCCGCTGCTCCTCTCGCTCTCTCACTGTTAATGGCTCCACTGCTCCTCTCACTCTCTCAATGTTAATGGCCCCACTGTTCCTCTCGCACTCTCACTGTTAATGGTCCCGCTGCCCCTCTCGCTCTTTTTGTTAATGGCCCCACTGCTCCTCTCACTCTCTCACTGTAAATGGCCCAATTCCTCCTCGTGCTCTCTCACTGTTACTGACCCCTCTGCTCCTTTCGCTCTCTCACTGTTAATGGCCCCACAGCTCCTCTCAATCTCTCACTGTTAATGCTCCCACTGCTCCTTTCGCTGTCTCACTGTTAATGGCCCCACTGCTCCTCTCACCCTCACTGTTAATCGCCCCACTGCTCCTCTCGCTCTCTCACTGTTAATGACCCCACTGCTCCTCTCACTCTCTCACTGTTAATGACCCCACTGCTCCTCTCGTTCTCTCACTGTAAATGGCCCCACTGCTCCTCTCGTTCACTCACTGTTAGTGGCCCCACTGCTCCTATCACTCTCTCACTGTTAATGACCACACTGCACCTCTCGCTCTCTCACTGTAAATGGCCCCACTGCTCCTCTCACTCTCTCACTGATAATGGTCCCACTGCTCCTGTCACTCTCTCTGTTAATGGCCCCACTGCTCCTCTCACTCTCTCAATGTAAATGGCCCCACTGCTCCTCTCGCTCTCTCACTGTTAATGTCCCCACTGCTCCTCTCGATCTCTCACTGTTACTGACCCCTCTGCTCCTCTTACTCTCTCACTGTTTCTGACCCCACTGCTCCTCTCGTTCACTCACTGTTAATGTCCCCACTGCTCCTCTCGATCTCTCACTGTTACTGACCCCTCTGCTCCTCTTGCTCTCTCACTGTTTCTGACCCCACTGCTCCTCTCGTTCACTCACTGTTAATGGCCCAACTGCTCCTCTCGCTCTCTCACTATTAATGACCCCACTGCTCCTCTCGCTCTCTCACTGATAATCGCCCCACAGCTCCTCTCGCTCTCTCACTGTAAATTGCCCCACTGCTCCTCTCGCTCTCTCACTGTTAATGGTCCCGCTGCTCCTCTCGCACTCTCACTGTAAATGGCACCACTGCTCCTCTCGCTTTCTCACTGTTAATGGCCCCACTGCTCCTCTCATTCACTCACTGTTAATGGCCCAACAGCTTCTCTCGCTCTCTCACTGTTAATGACCCCACTGCTCCTCTCGCTCTCTCACTGTTAATGACCCCACTGCTCCTCTCACTCTCTCACTGTTAATGACCCCACTGCTCCTCTCGTTCTCTCACTGTAAATGGCCCCACGGCTCCTCTCGTTCACTCACTGTTAATGGCCCCACTGCTCCTCTCACTCTCTCAATGTTAATGGTCCCACTGTTCCTCTCGCTCTCTCACTGTTCATGGCCCCACAGCTCCTCTCACTCTCTCACTGTAAATGGCCCCACTGTTCCTCTCGCTCTCTCACTGTTAATGGCCCCACTGCTCCTCTCGTTCACTCACTGTTAATCGCCCCACTGCTCCTCCCACTCTCTCACTGTTAATGGCCCAATTGCTCCTCTCGCTCTCTCACTGTAAACGGCCCCACTGCACCTCTCAGTCTCTCACTGTTAATGGCCCCACTGCTCCTCTCGCACTCTCACTGTTAATGATCCCGCTGCTCCTCTCGCACTCTCACTGTAAATGGCCCCACTGCTCCTGTCGTTCTCTCACTGTTAATGGCCCCACTGCTCCTCTCGTTCACTCACTGTTAATGGCCCCACTGCTCCTCTCACTCTCTCACTGTTAATGGTCCCGCTGCTCCTCTCGCTCTCTCACTGTTTGTGGCCCCACTGCTCCTCTCACTCTCTCACTGTTACTGACCCCACTGCTCCTCTCGCTCTCTCATTGTTAATGGCCCCAATGTTCCTCTCATTCTCTCACTGTTAATGACCCCACTGCTCCTCTCGCTCTCTCACTGTTAATGGCCCCACTGCTCCTCTCGCTCTCTCAATGTTAATGGCCCCACTGCTCCTCTCGCTCTGTCACTGTTAATGGCCCCACTGCTCCTCTCATTCACTCACTGTTAATGGCCCAACAGCTTCTCTGGCTCTCTCACTGTTAATGACCCCACTGCTCCTCTCGCTCTCTCACTGTTAATGACCCCACTGCTCCTCTCACTCTCTCACTGTTAATGACCCCACTGCTCCTCTCGTTCTCTCACTGTAAATGGCCCCACTGCTCCTCTCGTTCACTCACTGTTAATGGTCCCACTGTTCCTCTCGCTCTCTCACTGTTCATGGCCCCACTGCTCCTCTCGCTCTCTCACTGTTAATGGTCCCACTGCTCCTCTCGCTCTCTCACTGTTAATCGCCCCACTGCTCCTCTCGCTCTCTCACTGTTAATGGCCCCACTGCTCCTCTCACTCTCACTGTAAATGGCCCCACTGCTCCTCTCGTTCACTCACTGTTAATGACCCTACTGCTTCTCTCGCTCTCTCACTGTTAATGACCCCACTGCACCTCTCGCTCTCTCACTGTTAATGGCCCCACTGCTCCTCTCGCACTCTCACTGTTAATGGTCCCGCTGGTCCTCTCGCACTCTCACTGTTAATGGTCCCACTGCTCCTCTCGCTCTCTCACTGTAAATGCCCCCACTGCTCCTCTCACTCTCTCACTGTAAATGGCCCCACTGCTCCTGTCACTCTCTCACTGTTAATGGCCCCACTGCTCCTCTCACTCTCTCAAAGTAAATGTCCCCACTGCTCCTCTCGATCTCTCACTGTTAATGTCCCCTCTGCTCCTCTTGCTCTCTCACTGTTTCTGACCCCACTGCTCCTCTCGTTCACTCACTGTTAATGGCCCAACTGCTCCTCTCGCTCTCTCACAGTTAATGACCCCACTGCTCCTCTCGCTCTCTCACTGGTAATCGCCCCACTGCTCCTCTCGCTCTCTCACTGTTAATCGCCCCACTGCTCCTCTCGCTCTCTCACTGTTAATCGCCCCACTGCTCCTCTCGATCTCTCACTGTTAATGGCCCCACTGCTCCTCTCACTCTCTCACGGTAAATTGCCACACAGCTCCTCTCGCTCTCTCACTGTATATTGCCCCACTGCTCCTCTCGCTCTTTCACTGTTAATGGTCCCGCTGCTCCTCTCGCACTCTCATTGTAAATGGCCCCACTGCTCCTCTCGCTCTCTCACTGTTAATGGCCCCACTGCTCCTCTCGCTCTTTCACTGTTAATGGCCCCCATGCTTCTCTCATTCACTCACTGTTAATGGCCCAACAGCTTCTCTCGCTCTCTCACTGTTAATGGCCCCACTGCTCCTCTCACTCTCTCACTGTTAATGACCCCACTGCTCCTCTCGTTCTCTCACTGTAAATGGCCCCACTGCTCCTCTCGTTCACTCACTGTTAATGGCCCCACTGCTCCTCTCACTCTCTCAATGTTAATGGTCCCACTGTTCCTCTCGCTCTCTCACTGTTCATGGCCCCACTGCTCCTCTTGCTCTGTTAATGGTCCCACTGCTCCTCTCGCTCTCTCACTGTTAATGGCCCCACTGCTCCTCTCGCTCTCTCACTGTTAATCGCCCCACTGCTCCTCTCGATCTCTCACTGTTAATGGCCCCACTGCTCCTCTCACTCTCTCACGGTAAATTGCCACACAGCTCCTCTCGCACTCTCACTGTAAATTGCCCCACTGCTCCTCTCGCTCTTTCACTGTTAATGGTCCCGCTGCTCCTCTCGCACTCTCATTGTAAATGGCCCCACTGCTCCTCTCGCTCTCTCACTGTTAATGGCCCCACTGCTCCTCTCGCACTCTCACTGTTAATGGCCCCACTGCTCCTCTCATTCACTCACTGTTAATGGCCCAACAGCTTCTCTCGCTCTCTCACTGTTAATGGCCCCACTGCTCCTCTCACTCTCACTGTTAATGACCCCACTGCTCCTCTCGTTCTCTCACTGTAAATGGCCCCACTGCTCCTCTCGTTCACTCACTGTTAATGGCCCCACTGCTCCTCTCACTCTCTCAATGTTAATGGTCCCACTGTTCCTCTCGCTCTCTCACTGTTCATGGCCCCACTGCTCCTCTTGCTCTGTTAATGGTCCCACTGCTCCTCTCGCTCTCTCACTGTTAATCGCCCCACTGCTCCTCTCGCTCTCTCACTGTTAATGGCCCCACTGCTCCTCTCGTTCACTCACTGTTAATCGCCCCACTGCTCCTCTCGCTCTCTCACTGTTAATGGCCCCACTGCTCCTCTCGCACTCTCACTGTAAATGGCCCCACTGCTCCTGTCGCACTCTCAACGTAAATGGCCCCACTGCTCCTGTCGCTCTCTCACTGTTAATGGCCCCACTGCTCCTCTCGTTCACTAACTGTTAATGAACTCACTGCTCCTCACACTCTGTCACTGTTAATGGCCCCACTGCTCCTCTCACTCTCTCACTGTAAATGGCCCCACGGCTTCTCTCGCTCTCTCACTGTTAATGACCACACTGCACCTCTCGCTCTCTCACTGTAAATGGCCCCACTGCTCCTCTCACTCTCTCTGTTAATGGCCCCACTGCTCCTCTCACTCTCTCAATGTTAATGGCTCTATCGCTCCTCTCGATCTCTCACTGTTAATGGTCCCGCTGCTCCTCTCGCTCTCTCACTGTTAATGGCTCCACTGCTCCTCTCACTCTCTCAATGTTAATGGCCCCACTGTACCTCTCGCACTCTCACTGTTAATGGTCCCGCTGCCCCTCTCGCTCTTTTTGTTAATGGCCCCACTGCTCCTCTCACTCTCTCACTGTAAATGGCCCCACTGCTCCTCTCGTTCACTCACTGTTAATGACCCTACTGCTTCTCTCGCTCTCTCACTGTTAATGACCCCACTGCACCTCTCGCTCTCTCACTGTTAATGGCCCCACTGCTCCTCTCGCACTCTCACTGTTAATGGTCCCGCTGGTCCTCTCGCACTCTCACTGTTAATGGTCCCACTGCTCCTCTCGCTCTCTCACTGTAAATGCCCCCACTGCTCCTCTCACTCTCTCACTGTAAATGGCCCCACTGCTCCTGTCACTCTCTCACTGTTAATGGCCCCACTGCTCCTCTCACTCTCTCAAAGTAAATGTCCCCACTGCTCCTCTCGATCTCTCACTGTTAATGTCCCCTCTGCTCCTCTTGCTCTCTCACTGTTTCTGACCCCACTGCTCCTCTCGTTCACTCACTGTTAATGGCCCAACTGCTCCTCTCGCTCTCTCACAGTTAATGACCCCACTGCTCCTCTCGCTCTCTCACTGGTAATCGCCCCACTGCTCGTCTCGCTCTCTCACTGTTAATCGCCCCACTGCTCCTCTCGCTCTCTCACTGTTAACCGCCCCACTGCTCCTCTCGATCTCTCACTGTTAATGGCCCCACTGCTCCTCTCACTCTCTCACGGTAAATTGCCACACAGCTCCTCTCGCTCTCTCACTGTATATTGCCCCACTGCTCCTCTCGCTCTTTCACTGTTAATGGTCCCGCTGCTCCTCTCGCACTCTCATTGTAAATGGCCCCACTGCTCCTCTCGCTCTCTCACTGTTAATGGCCCCACTGCTCCTCTCGCTCTTTCACTGTTAATGGCCCCACTGCTCCTCTCATTCACTCACTGTTAATGGCCCAACAGCTTCTCTCGCTCTCTCACTGTTAATGGCCCCACTGCTCCTCTCACTCTCTCACTGTAAATGGCCCCACTGCTCCTCTCGTTCACTCACTGTTAATGGCCCCACTGCTCCTCTCACTCTCTCAATGTTAATGGTCCCACTGTTCCTCTCGCTCTCTCACTGTTCATGGCCCCACTGCTCCTCTTGCTCTGTTAATGGTCCCACTGCTCCTCTCGCTCTCTCACTGTTAATCGCCCCACTGTTCCTCTCGCTCTCTCACTGTTAATGGCCCCACTGCTCCTCTCGTTCACTCACTGTTAATCGCCCCACTGCTCCTCTCGCTCTCTCACTGTTAATGGCCCCACTGCTCCTCTCGCACTCTCACTGTAAATGGCCCCACTGCTCCTGTCGCACTCTCAACGTAAATGGCCCCACTGCTCCTGTCGCTCTCTCACTGTTAATGGCCCCACTGCTCCTCTCGTTCACTAACTGTTAATGAACTCACTGCTCCTCACACTCTGTCACTGTTAATGGCCCCACTGCTCCTCTCACTCTCTCACTGTAAATGGCCCCACGGCTTCTCTCGCTCTCTCACTGTTAATGACCACACTGCACCTCTCGCTCTCTCACTGTAAATGGCCCCACTGCTCCTCTCACTCTCTCTGTTAATGGCCCCACTGCTCCTCTCACTCTCTCAATGTTAATGGCTCTATCGCTCCTCTCGATCTCTCACTGTTAATGACCCCACTGCTCCTCTCGCTCTCTCACTGTTAATGGCCCCACTGCTCCTCTCGCTCTCTCACTGTTAATGACCCCACTGCTCCTCTCACTCTCTCACTGTTAATGACCCCACTGCTCCTCTCGTTCTCTCACTGTAAATGGCCCCACTGCTCCTCTCGTTCACTCACTGTTAATGGCCCCACTGCTCCTCTCACTCTCTCAATGTTAATGGTCCCACTGTTCCTCTCGCTCTCTCACTGTTCATGGCCCCACTGCTCCTCTTGCTCTGTTAATGGTCCCACTGCTCCTCTCGCTCTCTCACTGTTAATCGCCCCACTGTTCCTCTCGCTCTCTCACTGTTAATGGCCCCACTGCTCCTCTCGTTCACTCACTGTTAATCGCCCCACTGCTCCTCTCGTTCACTCACTGTTAATCGCCCCACTGCTCCTCTCGCACTCTCACTGTAAATGGCCCCACTGCTCCTGTCGCACTCTCAACGTAAATGGCCCCACTGCTCCTGTCGCTCTCTCACTGTTAATGGCCCCACTGCTCCTCTCGTTCACTAACTGTTAATGAACTCACTGCTCCTCACACTCTGTCACTGTTAATGGCCCCACTGCTCCTCTCACTCTCTCACTGTAAATGGCCCCACGGCTTCTCTCGCTCTCTCACTGTTAATGACCACACTGCACCTCTCGCTCTCTCACTGTAAATGGCCCCACTGCTCCTCTCACTCTCTCTGTTAATGGCCCCACTGCTCCTCTCACTCTCTCAATGTTAATGGCTCTATCGCTCCTCTCGATCTCTCACTGTTAATGGTCCCGCTGCTCCTCTCGCTCTCTCACTGTTAATGGCTCCACTGCTCCTCTCACTCTCTCAATGTTAATGGCCCCACTGTTCCTCTCGCACTCTCACTGTTAATGGTCCCGCTGCCCCTCTCGCTCTTTTTGTTAATGGCCCCACTGCTCCTCTCACTCTCTCACTGTAAATGGCCCAATTCCTCCTCGTGCTCTCTCACTGTTACTGACCCCTCTGCTCCTTTCGCTCTCTCACTGTTAATGGCCCCACAGCTCCTCTCAATCTCTCACTGTTAATGCTCCCACTGCTCCTTTCGCTGTCTCACTGTTAATGGCCCCACTGCTCCTCTCACCCTCACTGTTAATCGCCCCACTGCTCCTCTCGCTCTCTCACTGTTATTGACCCCACTGCTCCTCTCACTCTCTCACTGTTAATGACCCCACTGCTCCTCTCGTTCTCTCACTGTAAATGGCCCCACTGCTCCTCTCGTTCACTCACTGTTAGTGGCCCCACTGCTCCTATCACTCTCTCACTGTTAATGACCACACTGCACCTCTCGCTCTCTCACTGTAAATGGCCCCACTGCTCCTCTCACTCTCTCACTGATAATGGTCCCACTGCTCCTGTCACTCTCTCTGTTAATGGCCCCACTGCTCCTCTCACTCTCTCAATGTAAATGGCCCCACTGCTCCTCTCGCTCTCTCACTGTTAATGTCCCCACTGCTCCTCTCGATCTCTCACTGTTACTGACCCCTCTGCTCCTCTTACTCTCTCACTGTTTCTGACCCCACTGCTCCTCTCGTTCACTCACTGTTAATGTCCCCACTGCTCCTCTCGATCTCTCACTGTTACTGACCCCTCTGCTCCTCTTGCTCTCTCACTGTTTCTGACCCCACTGCTCCTCTCGTTCACTCACTGTTAATGGCCCAACTGCTCCTCTCGCTCTCTCACTATTAATGACCCCACTGCTCCTCTCGCTCTCTCACTGATAATCGCCCCACAGCTCCTCTCGCTCTCTCACTGTAAATTGCCCCACTGCTCCTCTCGCTCTCTCACTGTTAATGGTCCCGCTGCTCCTCTCGCACTCTCACTGTAAATGGCACCACTGCTCCTCTCGCTTTCTCACTGTTAATGGCCCCACTGCTCCTCTCATTCACTCACTGTTAATGGCCCAACAGCTTCTCTCGCTCTCTCACTGTTAATGACCCCACTGCTCCTCTCGCTCTCTCACTGTTAATGACCCCACTGCTCCTCTCACTCTCTCACTGTTAATGACCCCACTGCTCCTCTCGTTCTCTCACTGTAAATGGCCCCACGGCTCCTCTCGTTCACTCACTGTTAATGGCCCCACTGCTCCTCTCACTCTCTCAATGTTAATGGTCCCACTGTTCCTCTCGCTCTCTCACTGTTCATGGCCCCACAGCTCCTCTCACTCTCTCACTGTAAATGGCCCCACTGTTCCTCTCGCTCTCTCACTGTTAATGGCCCCACTGCTCCTCTCGTTCACTCACTGTTAATCGCCCCACTGCTCCTCCCACTCTCTCACTGTTAATGGCCCAATTGCTCCTCTCGCTCTCTCACTGTAAACGGCCCCACTGCACCTCTCAGTCTCTCACTGTTAATGGCCCCACTGCTCCTCTCGCACTCTCACTGTTAATGATCCCGCTGCTCCTCTCGCACTCTCACTGTAAATGGCCCCACTGCTCCTGTCGTTCTCTCACTGTTAATGGCCCCACTGCTCCTCTCGTTCACTCACTGTTAATGGCCCCACTGCTCCTCTCACTCTCTCACTGTTAATGGTCCCGCTGCTCCTCTCGCTCTCTCACTGTTTGTGGCCCCACTGCTCCTCTCACTCTCTCACTGTTACTGACCCCACTGCTCCTCTCGCTCTCTCATTGTTAATGGCCCCAATGTTCCTCTCATTCTCTCACTGTTAATGACCCCACTGCTCCTCTCGCTCTCTCACTGTTAATGGCCCCACTGCTCCTCTCGCTCTCTCAATGTTAATGGCCCCACTGCTCCTCTCGCTCTGTCACTGTTAATGGCCCCACTGCTCCTCTCATTCACTCACTGTTAATGGCCCAACAGCTTCTCTGGCTCTCTCACTGTTAATGACCCCACTGCTCCTCTCGCTCTCTCACTGTTAATGACCCCACTGCTCCTCTCACTCTCTCACTGTTAATGACCCCACTGCTCCTCTCGTTCTCTCACTGTAAATGGCCCCACTGCTCCTCTCGTTCACTCACTGTTAATGGTCCCACTGTTCCTCTCGCTCTCTCACTGTTCATGGCCCCACTGCTCCTCTCGCTCTCTCACTGTTAATGCCCCCACTGCTCCTCTCACTCTCTCACTGTAAATGGCCCCACTGCTCCTGTCACTCTCTCACTGTTAATGGCCCCACTGCTCCTCTCACTCTCACTGTAAATGGCCCCACTGCTCCTGTCACTCTCTCACTGTTAATGGCCCCACTGCTCCTCTCACTCTCTCAAAGTAAATGTCCCCACTGCTCCTCTCGATCTCTCACTGTTTCTGACCCCACTGCTCCTCTCGTTCACTCACTGTTAATGGCCCAACTGCTCCTCTCGCTCTCTCACAGTTAATGACCCCACTGCTCCTCTCGCTCTCTCACTGGTAATCGCCCCACTGCTCCTCTCGCTCTCTCACTGTTAATCGCCCCACTGCTCCTCTCGCTCTCTCACTGTTAATGGCCCCACTGCTCCTCTCGTTCACTCACTGTTAATCGCCCCACTGCTCCTCCCACTCTCTCACTGTTACTGACCCCACTGCTCCTCTCGCTCTCTCATTGTTAATGGCCCCAATGTTCCTCTCATTCTCTCACTGTTAATGACCCCACTGCTCCTCTCGCTCTCTCACTGTTAATGGCCCCACTGCTCCTCTCGCTCTCTCAATGTTAATGGCCCCACTGCTCCTCTCGCTCTGTCACTGTTAATGGCCCCACTGCTCCTCTCATTCATTCACTGTTAATGGCCCAACAGCTTCTCTGGCTCTCTCACTGTTAATGACCCCACTGCTCCTCTCGCTCTCTCACTGTTAATGACCCCACTGCTCCTCTCACTCTCTCACTGTTAATGACCCCACTGCTCCTCTCGTTCTCTCACTGTAAATGGCCCCACTGCTCCTCTCGTTCACTCACTGTTAATGGTCCCACTGTTCCTCTCGCTCTCTCACTGTTCATGGCCCCACTGCTCCTCTCGCTCTCTCACTGTTAATGGTCCCACTGCTCCTCTCGCTCTCTCACTGTTAATCGCCCCACTGCTCCTCTCGCTCTCTCACTGTTAATGGCCCCACTGCTCCTCTCACTCTCACTGTAAATGGCCCCACTGCTCCTCTCGTTCACTCACTGTTAATGACCCTACTGCTTCTCTCGCTCTCTCACTGTTAATGACCCCACTGCACCTCTCGCTCTCTCACTGTTAATGGCCCCACTGCTCCTCTCGCACTCTCACTGTTAATGGTCCCGCTGGTCCTCTCGCACTCTCACTGTTAATGGTCCCACTGCTCCTCTCGCTCTCTCACTGTAAATGCCCCCACTGCTCCTCTCACTCTCTCACTGTAAATGGCCCCACTGCTCCTGTCACTCTCTCACTGTTAATGGCCCCACTGCTCCTCTCACTCTCTCAAAGTAAATGTCCCCACTGCTCCTCTCGATCTCTCACTGTTAATGTCCCCTCTGCTCCTCTTGCTCTCTCACTGTTTCTGACCCCACTGCTCCTCTCGTTCACTCACTGTTAATGGCCCAACTGCTCCTCTCGCTCTCTCACAGTTAATGACCCCACTGCTCCTCTCGCTCTCTCACTGGTAATCGCCCCACTGCTCCTCTCGCTCTCTCACTGTTAATCGCCCCACTGCTCCTCTCGCTCTCTCACTGTTAATGGCCCCACTGCTCCTCTCGTTCACTCACTGTTAATCGCCCCACTGCTCCTCCCACTCTCTCACTGTTAATGGCCCAATTGCTCCTCTCGCTCTCTCACTGTAAACGGCCCCACTGCACCTCTCAGTCTCTCACTGTTAATGGCCCCACTGCTCCTCTCGCACTCTCACTGTTAATGATCCCGCTGCTCCTCTCGCACTCTCACTGTAAATGGCCCCACTGCTCCTGTCGTTCTCTCACTGTTAATGGCCCCACTGCTCCTCTCGTTCACTCACTGTTAATGGCCCCACTGCTCCTCTCACTCTCTCACTGTTAATGGTCCCGCTGCTCCTCTCGCTCTCTCACTGTTTGTGGCCCCACTGCTCCTCTCACTCTCTCACTGTTACTGACCCCACTGCTCCTCTCGCTCTCTCATTGTTAATGGCCCCAATGTTCCTCTCATTCTCTCACTGTTAATGACCCCACTGCTCCTCTCGCTCTCTCACTGTTAATGGCCCCACTGCTCCTCTCGCTCTCTCAATGTTAATGGCCCCACTGCTCCTCTCGCTCTGTCACTGTTAATGGCCCCACTTCTCCTCTCATTCACTCACTGTTAATGGCCCAACAGCTTCTCTGGCTCTCTCACTGTTAATGACCCCACTGCTCCTCTCGCTCTCTCACTGTTAATGACCCCACTGCTCCTCTCACTCTCTCACTGTTAATGACCCCACTGCTCCTCTCGTTCTCTCACTGTAAATGGCCCCACTGCTCCTCTCGTTCACTCACTGTTAATGGTCCCACTGTTCCTCTCGCTCTCTCACTGTTCATGGCCCCACTGCTCCTCTCGCTCTCTCACTGTTAATGGTCCCACTGCTCCTCTCGCTCTCTCACTGTTAATCGCCCCACTGCTCCTCTCGCTCTCTCACTGTTTCTGACCCCACTGCTCCTCTCGTTCACTCACTGTTAATGGCCCAACTGCTCCTCTCGCTCTCTCACAGTTAATGACCCCACTGCTCCTCTCGCTCTCTCACTGGTAATCGCCCCACTGCTCCTCTCGCTCTCTCACTGTTAATCGCCCCACTGCTCCTCTCGCTCTCTCACTGTTAATCGCCCCACTGCTCCTCTCGATCTCTCACTGTTAATGGCCCCACTGCTCCTCTCACTCTCTCACGGTAAATTGCCACACAGCTCCTCTCGCTCTCTCACTGTAAATTGCCCCACTGGTCCTCTCGCTCTTTCACTGTTAATGGTCCCGCTGCTCCTCTCGCACTCTCATTGTAAATGGCCCCACTGCTCCTCTCGCTCTCTCACTGTTAATGGCCCCACTGCTCCTCTCGCTCTCTCACTGTTAATGGCCCCACTGCTCCTCTCATTCACTCACTGTTAATGGCCCAACAGCTTCTCTCGCTCTCTCACTGTTAATGGCCCCACTGCTCCTCTCACTCTCTCACTGTTAATGACCCCACTGCTCCTCTCGTTCTCTCACTGTAAATGGCCCCACTGCTCCTCTCGTTCACTCACTGTTAATGGCCCCACTGCTCCTCTCACTCTCTCAATGTTAATGGTCCCACTGTTCCTCTCGCTCTCTCACTGTTCATGGCCCCACTGCTCCTCTTGCTCTGTTAATGGTCCCACTGCTCCTCTCGCTCTCTCACTGTTAATCGCCCCACTGCTCCTCTCGCTCTCTCACTGTTAATCGCCCCACTGCTCCTCTCGCTCTCTCACTGTTATTGGCCCCACTGCTCCTCTCGCACTCTCACTGTAAATGGCCCCACTGCTCCTGTCGCACTCTCAACGTAAATGGCCCCACTGCTCCTGTCGCTCTCTCACTGTTAATGGCCCCACTGCTCCTCTCGTTCACTAACTGTTAATGAACTCACTGCTCCTCTCACTCTCTCACTGTTAATGGCCCCACTGCTCCTCTCACTCTCTCACTGTAAATGGCCCCACGGCTTCTCTCGCTCTCTCACTGTTAATGACCACACTGCACCTCTCGCTCTCTCACTGTAAATGGCCCCACTGCTCCTCTCACTCTCTCTGTTAATGGCCCCACTGCTCCTCTCACTCTCTCAATGTTAATGGCTCTATCGCTCCTCTCGATCTCTCACTGTTAATGGTCCCGCTGCTCCTCTCGCTCTCTCACTGTTAATGGCTCCACTGCTCCTCTCACTCTCTCAATGTTAATGGCCCCACTGTTCCTCTCGCACTCTCACTGTTAATGGTCCCGCTGCCCCTCTCGCTCTTTTTGTTAATGGCCCCACTGCTCCTCTCACTCTCTCACTGTAAATGGCCCCACTGCTCCTCTCGTTCACTCACTGTTAATGACCCTACTGCTTCTCTCGCTCTCTCACTGTTAATGACCCCACTGCACCTCTCGCTCTCTCACTGTTAATGACCCCACTGCACCTCTCGCTCTCTCACTGTTAATGGCCCCACTGCTCCTCTCGCACTCTCACTGTTAATGGTCCCGCTGGTCCTCTCGCACTCTCACTGTTAATGGTCCCACTGCTCCTCTCGCTCTCTCACTGTAAATGCCCCCACTGCTCCTCTCACTCTCTCACTGTAAATGGCCCCACTGCTCCTGTCACTCTCTCACTGTTAATGGCCCCACTGCTCCTCTCACTCTCTCAAAGTAAATGTCCCCACTGCTCCTCTCGATCTCTCACTGTTAATGTCCCCTCTGCTCCTCTTGCTCTCTCACTGTTTCTGACCCCACTGCTCCTCTCGTTCACTCACTGTTAATGGCCCAACTGCTCCTCTCGCTCTCTCACAGTTAATGACCCCACTGCTCCTCTCGCTCTCTCACTGGTAATCGCCCCACTGCTCCTCTCGCTCTCTCACTGTTAATCGCCCCACTGCTCCTCTCGCTCTCTCACTGTTAATCGCCCCACTGCTCCTCTCGATCTCTCACTGTTAATGGCCCCACTGCTCCTCTCACTCTCTCACGGTAAATTGCCACACAGCTCCTCTCGCTCTCTCACTGTAAATGGCCCCACTGCTCCTCTCGCTCTTTCACTGTTAATGGTCCCGCTGCTCCTCTCGCACTCTCATTGTAAATGGCCCCACTGCTCCTCTCGCTCTCTCAATGTTAATGGCCCCACTGCTCCTCTCGCTCTCTCACTGTTAATGGCCCCACTGCTCCTCTCATTCACTCACTGTTAATGGCCCAACAGCTTCTCTCGCTCTCTCACTGTTAATGGCCCCACTGCTCCTCTCACTCTCTCACTGTTAATGACCCCACTGCTCCTCTCGTTCTCTCACTGTAAATGGCCCCACTGCTCCTCTCGTTCACTCACTGTTAATGGCCCCACTGCTCCTCTCACTCTCTCAATGTTAATGGTCCCACTGTTCCTCTCGCTCTCTCACTGTTCATGGCTCCACTGCTCCTCTTGCTCTGTTAATGGTCCCACTGCTCCTCTCGCTCTCTCACTGTTAATCGCCCCACTGTTCCTCTCGCTCTCTCACTGTTAATGGCCCCACTGCTCCTCTCGTTCACTCACTGTTAATCGCCCCACTGCTCCTCTCGCTCTCTCACTGTTAATGGCCCCACTGCTCCTCTCGCACTCTCACTGTAAATGGCCCCACTGCTCCTGTCGCACTCTCAACGTAAATGGCCCCACTGCTCCTGTCGCTCTCTCACTGTTAATGGCCCCACTGCTCCTCTCGTTCACTAACTGTTAATGAACTCACTGCTCCTCACAATCTGTCACTGTTAATGGCCCCACTGCTCCTCTCACTCTCTCACTGTAAATGGCCCCACGGCTTCTCTCGCTCTCTCACTGTTAATGACCACACTGCACCTCTCGCTCTCTCACTGTAAATGGCCCCACTGCTCCTCTCACTCTCTCTGTTAATGGCCCCACTGCTCCTCTCACTCTCTCAATGTTAATGGCTCTATCGCTCTTCTCGATCTCTCACTGTTAATGGTCCCGCTGCTCCTCTCGCTCTCTCACTGTTAATGGCTCCACTGCTCCTCTCACTCTCTCAATGTTAATGGCCCCACTGTTCCTCTCGCACTCTCACTGTTAATGGTCCCGCTGGTCCTCTCGCACTCTCACTGTAAATGGCCCCACTGCTCCTCTCGCTCTCTCACTGTTAATGGTCCCGCTGCCCCTCTCGCTCTTTTTGTTAATGGCCCCACTGCTCCTCTCACTCTCTCACTGTAAATGGCCCAATTCCTCCTCGTGCTCTCTCACTGTTACTGACCCCTCTGCTCCTTTCGCTCTCTCACTGTTAATGGCCCCACAGCTCCTCTCAATCTCTCACTGTTAATGGTCCCACTGCTCCTCTCGCTCTCTCACTGTTAATGGCCCCAATGCTCCTCTCGCTCTTTCACTGTTAATGTCCCCACTGCTCCTCTCACTCTCTCACTGTTAATCGCCCCACTGCTCCTCTCGTTCACTCACTGTTAATGACCCCACTGCTCCTCTCACTCTCTCACTGTTAATGACCCCACTGCTCCTCTCGTTCTCTCACTGTAAATGGCCCCACTGCTCCTCTCGTTCACTCACTGTTAGTGGCCCCACTGCTCCTCTCACTCTCTCAATGTAAATGGCCCCACTGCTCCTCTCGCTCTCTCACTGTTAATGTCCCCACTGCTCCTCTCGATCTCTCACTGTTACTGACCCCTCTGCTCCTCTTGCTCTCTCACTGTTTCTGACCCCACTGCTCCTCTCGTTCACTCACTGTTAATGGCCCAACTGCTCCTCTCGCTCTCTCACTATTAATGACCCCACTGCTCCTCTCGCTCTCTCACTGATAATCGCCCCACAGCTCCTCTCGCTCTCTCACTGTAAATTGCCCCACTGCTCCTCTCGCTCTCTCACTGTTAATGGTCCCGCTGCTCCTCTCGCACTCTCACTGTAAATGGCACCACTGCTCCTCTCGCTTTCTCACTGTTAATGGCCCCACTGCTCCTCTCGCTCTCTCACTGTTAATGGCCCCACTGCTCCTCTCATTCACTCACTGTTAATGGCCCAACAGCTTCTCTCGCTCTCTCACTGTTAATGACCCCACTGCTCCTCTCGCTCTCTCACTGTTAATGACCCCACTGCTCCTCTCACTCTCTCACTGTTAATGACCCCACTGCTCCTCTCGTTCTCTCACTGTAAATGGCCCCACGGCTCCTCTCGTTCTCTCACTGTTAATGGCCCCACTGCTCCTCTCACTCTCTCAATGTTAATGGTCCCACTGGTCCTCTCGCTCTCTCACTGTTCATGGCCCCACTGCTCTTCTCACTCTCTCACTGTAAATGGCCCCACTGTTCCTCTCGCTCTCTCACTGTTAATGGCCCCACTGCTCCTCTCGTTCACTCACTGTTAATCGCCCCACTGCTCCTCCCACTCTCTCACTGTTAATGGCCCAATTGCTCCTCTCGCTCTCTCACTGTAAACGGCCCCACTGCACCTCTCAGTCTCTCACTGTTAATGGCCCCACTGCTCCTCTCGCACTCTCACTGTTAATGATCCCGCTGCTCCTCTCGCACTCTCACTGTAAATGGCCCCACTGCTCCTGTCGTTCTCTCACTGTTAATGGCCCCACTGCTCCTCTCGTTCACTCACTGTTAATGGCCCCACTGCTCCTCTCACTCTCTCACTGTTAATGGTCCCGCTGCTCCTCTCGCTCTCTCACTGTTTGTGGCCCCACTGCTCCTCTCACTCTCTCACTGTTACTGACCCCACTGCTCCTCTCGCTCTCTCATTGTTAATGGCCCCAATGTTCCTCTCATTCTCTCACTGTTAATGACCCCACTGCTCCTCTCGCTCTCTCACTGTTAATGGCCCCACTGCTCCTCTCGCTCTCTCAATGTTAATGGCCCCACTGCTCCTCTCGCTCTGTCACTGTTAATGGCCCCACTGCTCCTCTCATTCACTCACTGTTAATGGCCCAACAGCTTCTCTCGCTCTCTCACTGTTAATGACCCCACTGCTCCTCTCGCTCTCTCACTGTTAATGACCACACTGCTCCTCTCACTCTCTCACTGTTAATGGCCCCACTACTCCTCTCGCTCTCTCACTGTTAATGGCCCCACTGCTCCTCTCACTCTCTCACTGTTAATGGCCCCACTGCTCCTCTCGCACTCTCACTGTTAATGGTCCCGCTTGTCCTCTCGCACTCTCACTGTAAATGGCCCCACTGCTCCTGTCACTCTCTCACTGTTAATGGCCCCATTGCTCCTCTCGCTCTCTCACTGTAAATGGCCCCACTGCTCCTCTCACTCTCTCACTGTTAATGGTCCCACTGCTCCTCTCACTCTCTCACTGTTAATGGCCCCACTGCTCCTCTCGCACTCTCACTGTTAATGGTCCCGCTGGTCCTCTCGCACTCTCACTGTAAATGGCCCCACTGCTCCTCTCGCACTCTCACTGTTAATGGTCCCGCTGGTCCTCTCGCACTCTCACTGTTAATGGCCCCACTGCTCCTCTCGCTCTCTCACTGTTACTGACCCCTCTGCTCCTCTTGCTCTCTCACTGTTTCTGACCCCACTGCTCCTCTCGTTCACTCACTGTTAATGGCCCAACTGCTCCTCTCGCTCTCTTACTGTTAATGACCCCACTGCTCCTCTCGCTCTCTCACTGGTAATCGCCCCACTGCTCCTCTCGCTCTCTCACTGTTAATCGCCCCACTGCTCCTCTCGCTCTCTCACTGTTAATCGCCGCACTGCTCCTCTCGCTCTCTCACTGTTAATGGCCCCACTGCTCCTCTCACTCTCTCACTGTAAATTGCCCCACAGCTCCTCTCGCTCCCTCACTGTAAATTGCCCCACTGCTCCTCTCGCTCTCTCACTGTTAATGGTCCCGCTGCTCCTATCGCTCTCTCACTGTTAATGTTCCCGCTGCTCCTCTCGCACTCTCACTGTAAATGGCCCCACTGCTCCTCTCGCTCTCTCACTGTTAATGGCCCCACTGCTCCTCTCACTCTCTCACTGTTAATGGCCCCACTGCTCCTCTCATTCACTCACTGTTAATGGCCCAACAGCTCCTCTCGCTCTCTCACTGTTGATGACCCCACTGCTCCTCTCGCTCTCTCACTGTTAATGACCCCACTGCTCCTCTCACTCTCTCACTGTTAATGACCCCACTGCTCCTCTCGTTCTCACTGTAAATGGCCCCACTGCTCCTCTCGTTCACTCACTGTTAATGGCCCCACTGCTCCTCTCACTCTCTCAATGTTGATGGTCCCACTGTTCCTCTCGCTCCCTCACTGTTCATGGCCCCACTGCTCCTCTCGCTCTCTCACTGTTAATGGTCCGACTGCTCCTCTCACTCTCTCAATGTAAATGGCCCCACTGCTCCTCTCGCTCTCTCACTGTTAATGTCCCCACTGCTCCTCTCGCTCTATCACTGTTACTGACACCTCTGCTCCTCTTGCTCTCTCACTGTTTCTGACCCCACTGCTCCTCTCGTTCACTCACTGTTAATGGCCCAACGGCTCCTCTCGCTCTCTCACTGTTAATCGTCCCACTGCTCCTCTCGCTCTCTGACTGTTAATCGCCCCACTGCTCCTCTCGCTCTCTCACTGTTAATCGCCCCACTGCTCCTCTCGCTCTCTCACTGTTAATCGCCCCACTGCTCCTCTCGCTCTCTCACTGTTAATGGCCCCACTGCTCCTCTCACTCTCTCACTGTAAATTGCCCCACAGCTCCTCTCGCTCTCTCACTGCAAATAGCCCCACTGCTCCTCTCGCTCTCTCACTGTAAATGGCCCCACTGCTCCTCTCGCTCTCTCACTGTTAATGGCCCCACTGCTCCTCTCATTCACTCACTGTTAATGGCCCAACAGCTTCTCTCGCTCTCTCACTGTTAATGACCCCACTGCTCCTCTCGATCTCTCACTGTTAATGACCCCACTGCTCCTCTCACTCTCTCACTGTTAATGACCCCACTGCTCCTCTCGTTCTCTCACTGTAAATGGCCCCACTGCTCCTCTCGTTCACTCACTGTTAATGGCCCCACTGCTCCTCTCACTCTCTCAATGTTAATGGTCCCACTGTTCCTCTCGCTCTCTCACAGTTCATGGCCCCACTGCTCCTCTCGCTCTCTCACTGTTAATGGCCCCCCTGCTCCTCTCACTCTCACTGTTAATCGCCCCAATGCTCCTCTCACTCTCACTGTTAATCGCCCCAATGCTCCTCTCGCTCTCTCACTGTTAATGGTCCCACTGCTCCTCTCACTCTCTCACTGTTAATGGTCCCGCTGTTCCTCTCGCTCTCTCACTGTTTCTGGCCCCATTGCTCCTCTTGCACTCCCACTGTTCATGGCCCCACTGCTCCTCTTGCTCTCTCACTGTTAATCGCCCCACTGCTCTTCTCGCTCACTCACTGTTAATGACCCCACTGCTTCTCTCGCTCTCTCACTGTTAATGGTCCCACTGCTCCTCTCGCTCTCTCACTGTTAATGGTCCCGCTGCTCCTCTCGCTCTCTCACTGTTAATGGTCCCACTGCTCCTTTCACTGTCTCACTGTTAATGGCCCCACTGCTCCTCTCACCCTCACTGTTAATCGCCCCACTGCTCCTCTCGCTCTCTCACTGTTAATGGCCCCACTGCTCCTCTCGTTCTATGACTGTAAATGGCCCCACTGCTCCTTTCGTTCACTCACTGTTAATGGCCCCACTGCTCCTCTCACTCTCTCACTGTTAATGGTCCCGCTGTTACTCTCGCTCTCTCACTGTTTATGGCCCCATTGCTCCTCTTGCACTCCCACTGTTAATGGTCCCACTGCTCCTCTCAATCTCTCACTGTTAATCGCACCACTGCTCCTCTCGCTCTCTCACTGTTAATGGTCCCACTGCTCCTCTCGCTCTCACTGTTAATCGCCCCACTGCTCCTCTCGCTCTCTCACTGTTAATGGCCCCAATGTTCCTCTCATTCTCTCACTGTTAATGACCCCACTGCTCCTCTCGCTCTCTCACTGTTAATGTCCCCACCGCTCCTCTCGCTCTCTCACTGTTAATGGTGCCTCTGCTCCTCTCACTCTCTCACTGTTCATGGCCCCACTGCTCCTCTCGTTCACTCACTGTTAATGGCCCCACTGCTCCTCTCGCTCTCTCACTGTTAATCGCCCCACTGCTCCTCTCGCTCTCTCACTGTTAATGGCCCCACTGCTCCTCTCGCTCTCTCACTGTTAATGGCCCCACTGCTCCTCTCGCTCTCTCACTGTTAATGACCCCACTGCTTCTCTCGCTCCCTCACTGTTAATGGCCCCACTGCTCCTCTCACTGTTAATGGTCCCACTGCTCCTCTCGCTCTCTCACTACTAATGGCCCCACTGCTCCTCTCGCTCTCTCACTGTTAATGGACCCGCTGCTCCTCTCACTCTCTCACTGTTAATGGCCCCACTACTCCTCTCGCTCTCTCACTGTTAATGGCCCCACTGCTCCTCTCACTCTCTCACTGTTAATGGCCCCACTGCTCCTCTCGCTGTCTCACTGTAAATGGCCCCACTGCTCCTCTCACTCTCTCACTGTTAATGGTCCCACTGCTCCTCTCACTCTCTCACTGTTAATGGCCCCACTGCTCCTCTCGCACTCTCACTGTTAATGGTCCCGCTGGTCCTCTCGCACTCTCACTGTAAATGGCCCCACTGCTCCTGTCACTCTCTCACTGTTAATATCCCCACTGCTCCTCTCGCTCTCTCACTGTTACTGACCCCTCTGCTCCTCTTGCTCTCTCACTGTTTCTGACCCCACTGCTCCTCTCGTTCACTCACTGTTAATGGCCCAACTGCTCCTCTCGCTCTCTCACTGGTAATAGCCCCACTGCTCCTCTCGCTCTCTCACTGGTAATAGCCCCACTGCTCCTCTCGCTTTCTCACTGTTAATGTCCCCACCGCTCCTCTCGCTCTCTCACTGTTAATGGTGCCTCTGCTCCTCTCACTCTCTCACTGTTCATGGCCCCACTGCTCCTCTTGCTCTCTCACTGTTAATGACCCCACTGCTCCTCTCGCTCTCTCACTGTTAATGGTCCCACTGCTCCTCTCGCTCTCTCACTACTAATGGCCCCACTGCTCCTCTCGCTCTCTCACTGTTAATGGACCCGCTGCTCCTCTCACTCTCTCACTGTTAATGGCCCCGCTGCTCCTTTCACTCTCTCACTGTTAATGTCCCCACTGCTCCACTCGTTCTCTCACTGTAACTGGCCCCACTCTTCGTCTCGCTCTCTCACTGTTAATGTCCCCACTGCTCCTCTCGTTCACTCACTGTTAATGGCCCAACTGCTCCTCTCGCTCTCTCACTGTTAATGGCCCCACTGCTCCTCTCGCTCTCTCACTGTTAATGGCCCCACTGCTCCTCTCATTCACTCACTGTTAATGGCCCAACAGCTTCTCTCACTCTCTCACTGTTAATGGCCCCACTGCTCCTCTCACTCTCTCACTGTTAATGACCCCACTGCTCCTCTCGTTCTCTCACTGGAAATGGCCCCACTGCTCCTCTCGTTCACTCACTGTTAATGGCCCCACTGCTCCTCTCACTCTCTCAATGTTAATGGTCCCACTGTTCCTCTCGCTCTCTCACTGTTCATGGCCCCACTGCTCCTCTTGCTCTGTTAATGGTTCCACTGCTCCTCTCGCTCTCTCACTGTTAATCGCCCCACTGCTCCTCTCGCTCTCTCACTGTTAATGGCCCCACTGCTCCTCTCGCACTCTCACTGTAAATGGCCCCACTGCTCCTGTCGCACTCTCAACGTAAATGGCCCCACTGCTCCTGTCGCTCTCTCACTGTTAATGGCCCCACTGCTCCTCTCGTTCACTAACTGTTAATAAACTCACTGCTCCTCACACTCTGTCACTGTTAATGGCCCCACTGCTCCTCTCACTCTCTCACTGTAAATGGCCCCACGGCTTCTCTCGCTCTCTCACTGTTAATGACCACACTGCACCTCTCGCTCTCTCACTGTAAATGGCCCCACTGCTCCTCTCACTCTCTCTGTTAATGGCCCCACTGCTCCTCTCACTCTCTCAATGTTAATGGCTCTATCGCTCCTCTCGATCTCTCACTGTTAATGGTCCCGCTGCTCCTCTCGCTCTCTCACTGTTAATGGCTCCACTGCTCCTCTCACTCTCTCAATGTTAATGGCCCCACTGCTCCTCTCGCTCTCTCACTGTTAATGGTCCCGCTGCCCCTCTCGCTCTTTTTGTTAATGGCCCCACTGCTCCTCTCACTCTCTCACTGTAAATGGCCCAATTCCTCCTCGTGCTCTCTCACTGTTACTGACCCCTCTGCTCCTTTCGCTCTCTCACTGTTAATGGCCCCACAGCTCCTCTCAATCTCTCACTGTTAATCGCCCCACTGCTCCTCTCGCTCTCTCACTGTTAATGGCCCCACTGCTCCTCTCACCCTCACTGTTAATCGCCCCACTGCTCCTCTCGCTCTCTCACTGTTAATGACCCCACTGCTCCTCTCACTCTCTCACTGTTAATGACCACACTGCACCTCTCGCTCTCTCACTGTAAATGGCCCCACTGCTCCTCTCACTCTCTCACTGTTAATGGTCCCACTGCTCCTGTCACTCTCTCTGTTAATGGCCCCACTGCTCCTCTCACTCTCTCAATGTAAATGGCCCCACTGCTCCTCTCGCTCTCTCACTGTTAATGTCCCCACTGCTCCCCTCGATCTCTCACTGTTACTGACCCCTCTGCTCCTCTTGCTCTCTCACTGTTTCTGACCCCACTGCTCCTCTCGTTCACTCACTGTTAATGGCCCAACTGCTCCTCTCGCTCTCTCACTATTAATGACCCCACTGCTCCTCTCGCTCTCTCACTGATAATCGCCCCACAGCTCCTCTCGCTCTCTCACTGTAAATTGCCCCACTGCTCCTCTCGCTCTCTCACTGTTAATGGTCCCGCTGCTCCTCTCGCACTCTCACTGTAAATGGCACCACTGCTCCTCTCGCTTTCTCACTGTTAATGGCCCCACTGCTCCTCTCGCTCTCTCACTGTTAATGGCCCCACTGCTCCTCTCATTCACTCACTGTTAATGGCCCAACAGCTTCTCTCGCTCTCTCACTGTTAATGACCCCACTGCTCCTCTCGCTCTCTCACTGTTAATGACCCCACTGCTCCTCTCACTCTCTCACTGTTAATGACCCCACTGCTCCTCTCGTTCTCTCACTGTAAATGGCCCCACGGCTCCTCTCGTTCACTCACTGTTAATGGCCCCACTGCTCCTCTCACTCTCTCAATGTTAATGGTCCCACTGTTCCTCTCGCTCTCTCACTGTTCATGGCCCCACTGCTCCTCTCATCTCTCACTGTAAATGGCCCCACTGTTCCTCTCGCTCTCTCACTGTTAATGGCCCCACTGCTCCTCTCACTCTCGCAATGTTAATGGTCCCTCTGTTCCTCTCGCTCTCTCACTGTTAATGGCCCCACTGCTCCTCTCGCACTCTCAATGTTAATGGTCCCACTGCTCCTCTCGCTCTCTCACTTTTAATGGTCCCACTGCTCCTCTCGCTCTCTCACTGTTAATCGCCCCACTGCTCCTCTCGCACTCTCACTGTTCATGACCCCACTGCTCCTCTCGCTCTCTCACTGTTAATGACCTCACTGCTCCTCACACTCTATCACTGTTAATGGCCCCACTGCTCCTCTCACTCTCTCACTGTAAATGGCCCCACTGTTCCTCTCGCTCTCTCACTGTAAATGGCCCCACTGCTCCTCTCGTTCACTCACTGTTAATGACCCCACTGTTTCTCTCGCTCTCTCACTGTTAATGACCCCACTGCACCTCTCGCTCTCTCAATGTAAATGGCCCCACTGCTCCTCTCGCTCTCTCACTGTTAATGTCCCCACTGCTCCTCTCGATCTCTCACTGTTACTGACCCCTCTGCTCCTCTTGCTCTCTCACTGTTTCTGACCCCACTGCTCCTCTCGTTCACTCACTGTTAATGGCCCAACTGCTCCTCTCGCTCTCTCACTATTAATGACCCCACTGCTCCTCTCGCTCTCTCACTGATAATCGCCCCACAGCTCCTCTCGCTCTCTCACTGTAAATTGCCCCACTGCTCCTCTCGCTCTCTCACTGTTAATGGTCCCGCTGCTCCTCTCGCACTCTCACTGTAAATGGCACCACTGCTCCTCTCGCTTTCTCACTGTTAATGGCCCCACTGCTCCTCTCGCTCTCTCACTGTTAATGGCCCCACTGCTCCTCTCATTCGCTCACTGTTAATGGCCCAACAGCTTCTCTCGCTCTCTCACTGTTAATGACCCCACTGCTCCTCTCGCTCTCTCACTGTTAATGACCCCACTGCTCCTCTCGTTCACTCACTGTTAATGGCCCCACTGCTCCTCTCACTCTCTCAATGTTAATGGTCCCACTGTTCCTCTCGCTCTCTCACTGTTCATGGCCCCACTGCTCCTCTCATCTCTCACTGTAAATGGCCCCACTGTTCCTCTCGCTCTCTCACTGTTAATGGCCCCACTGCTCCTCTCACTCTCGCAATGTTAATGGTCCCTCTGTTCCTCTCGCTCTCTCACTGTTAATGGTCCCGCTGCCCCTCTCGCTCTTTTTGTTAATGGCCCCACTGCTCCTCTCACTCTCTCACTGTAAATGGCCCAATTCCTCCTCGTGCTCTCTCACTGTTACTGACCCCTCTGCTCCTTTCGCTCTCTCACTGTTAATGGCCCCACAGCTCCTCTCAATCTCTCACTGTTAATCGCCCCACTGCTCCTCTCGCTCTCTCACTGTTAATGGCCCCACTGCTCCTCTCACCCTCACTGTTAATCGCCCCACTGCTCCTCTCGCTCTCTCACTGTTAATGACCCCACTGCTCCTCTCACTCTCTCACTGTTAATGACCACACTGCACCTCTCGCTCTCTCACTGTAAATGGCCCCACTGCTCCTCTCACTCTCTCACTGTTAATGGTCCCACTGCTCCTGTCACTCTCTCTGTTAATGGCCCCACTGCTCCTCTCACTCTCTCAATGTAAATGGCCCCACTGCTCCTCTCGCTCTCTCACTGTTAATGTCCCCACTGCTCCCCTCGATCTCTCACTGTTACTGACCCCTCTGCTCCTCTTGCTCTCTCACTGTTTCTGACCCCACTGCTCCTCTCGTTCACTCACTGTTAATGGCCCAACTGCTCCTCTCGCTCTCTCACTATTAATGACCCCACTGCTCCTCTCGCTCTCTCACTGATAATCGCCCCACAGCTCCTCTCGCTCTCTCACTGTAAATTGCCCCACTGCTCCTCTCGCTCTCTCACTGTTAATGGTCCCGCTGCTCCTCTCGCACTCTCACTGTAAATGGCACCACTGCTCCTCTCGCTTTCTCACTGTTAATGGCCCCACTGCTCCTCTCGCTCTCTCACTGTTAATGGCCCCACTGCTCCTCTCATTCACTCACTGTTAATGGCCCAACAGCTTCTCTCGCTCTCTCACTGTTAATGACCCCACTGCTCCTCTCGCTCTCTCACTGTTAATGACCCCACTGCTCCTCTCACTCTCTCACTGTTAATGACCCCACTGCTCCTCTCGTTCTCTCACTGTAAATGGCCCCACGGCTCCTCTCGTTCACTCACTGTTAATGGCCCCACTGCTCCTCTCACTCTCTCAATGTTAATGGTCCCACTGTTCCTCTCGCTCTCTCACTGTTCATGGCCCCACTGCTCCTCTCATCTCTCACTGTAAATGGCCCCACTGTTCCTCTCGCTCTCTCACTGTTAATGGCCCCACTGCTCCTCTCACTCTCGCAATGTTAATGGTCCCTCTGTTCCTCTCGCTCTCTCACTGTTAATGGCCCCACTGCTCCTCTCGCACTCTCAATGTTAATGGTCCCACTGCTCCTCTCGCTCTCTCACTTTTAATGGTCCCACTGCTCCTCTCGCTCTCTCACTGTTAATCGCCCCACTGCTCCTCTCGCACTCTCACTGTTCATGACCCCACTGCTCCTCTCGCTCTCTCACTGTTAATGACCTCACTGCTCCTCACACTCTATCACTGTTAATGGCCCCACTGCTCCTCTCACTCTCTCACTGTAAATGGCCCCACTGTTCCTCTCGCTCTCTCACTGTAAATGGCCCCACTGCTCCTCTCGTTCACTCACTGTTAATGACCCCACTGTTTCTCTCGCTCTCTCACTGTTAATGACCCCACTGCACCTCTCGCTCTCTCAATGTAAATGGCCCCACTGCTCCTCTCGCTCTCTCACTGTTAATGTCCCCACTGCTCCTCTCGATCTCTCACTGTTACTGACCCCTCTGCTCCTCTTGCTCTCTCACTGTTTCTGACCCCACTGCTCCTCTCGTTCACTCACTGTTAATGGCCCAACTGCTCCTCTCGCTCTCTCACTATTAATGACCCCACTGCTCCTCTCGCTCTCTCACTGATAATCGCCCCACAGCTCCTCTCGCTCTCTCACTGTAAATTGCCCCACTGCTCCTCTCGCTCTCTCACTGTTAATGGTCCCGCTGCTCCTCTCGCACTCTCACTGTAAATGGCACCACTGCTCCTCTCGCTTTCTCACTGTTAATGGCCCCACTGCTCCTCTCGCTCTCTCACTGTTAATGGCCCCACTGCTCCTCTCATTCGCTCACTGTTAATGGCCCAACAGCTACTCTCGCTCTCTCACTGTTAATGACCCCACTGCTCCTCTCGCTCTCTCACTGTTAATGACCCCACTGCTCCTCTCGTTCACTCACTGTTAATGGCCCCACTGCTCCTCTCACTCTCTCAATGTTAATGGTCCCACTGTTCCTCTCGCTCTCTCACTGTTCATGGCCCCACTGCTCCTCTCATCTCTCACTGTAAATGGCCCCACTGTTCCTCTCGCTCTCTCACTGTTAATGGCCCCACTGCTCCTCTCACTCTCGCAATGTTAATGGTCCCTCTGTTCCTCTCGCTCTCTCACTGTTAATGGCCCCACTGCTCCTCTCGCACTCTCAATGTTAATGGTCCCACTGCTCCTCTCGCTCTCTCACTTTTAATGGTCCCACTGCTCCTCTCGCTCTCTCACTGTTAATCGCCCCACTGCTCCTCTTGCACTCTCACTGTTCATGACCCCACTGCTCCTCTCGCTCTCTCACTGTTAATGACCCCACTGCTCCTCTCACTCTCTCACTGTTAATGACCCCACTGCTCCTCTCGTTCTCTCACTGTAAATGGCCCCACGGCTCCTCTCGTTCACTCACTGTTAATGGCCCCACTGCTCCTCTCACTCTCTCAATGTTAATGGTCCCACTGTTCCTCTCGCTCTCTCACTGTTCATGGCCCCACTGCTCCTCTCATCTCTCACTGTAAATGGCCCCACTGTTCCTCTCGCTCTCTCACTGTTAATGGCCCCACTGCTCCTCTCACTCTCGCAATGTTAATGGTCCCTCTGTTCCTCTCGCTCTCTCACTGTTAATGGCCCCACTGCTCCTCTCGCACTCTCAATGTTAATGGTCCCACTGCTCCTCTCGCTCTCTCACTTTTAATGGTCCCACTGCTCCTCTCGCTCTCTCACTGTTAATCGCCCCACTGCTCCTCTTGCACTCTCACTGTTCATGACCCCACTGCTCCTCTCGCTCTCTCACTGTTAATGACCTCACTGCTCCTCACACTCTATCACTGTTAATGGCCCCACTGCTCCTCTCACTCTCTCACTGTAAATGGCCCCACTGTTCCTCTCGCTCTCTCACTGTAAATGGCCCCACTGCTCCTCTCGTTCACTCACTGTTAATGACCCCACTGTTTCTCTCGCTCTCTCACTGTTAATGACCCCACTGCACCTCTCGCTCTCTCACTGTTAATGGCCCCACTGCTCCTCTCGCACTCTCACTGTTAATGGTCCCGCTGGTCCTCTCGCACTCTCACTGTTAATGGCCCCACTGCTCCTCTCGCACTCTCACTGTAAATGGCCCCACTGCTCCTGTCGCACTCTCAACGTAAATGGCCCAACTGCTCCTGTCGCTCTCTCACTGTTAATGGCCCCACTGCTCCTCTCGTTCACTAACTGTTAATGAACTCACTGCTCCTCACAATCTGTCACTGTTAATGGCCCCACTGCTCCTCTCACTCTCTCACTGTAAATGGCCCCACGGCTTCTCTCGCTCTTTCACTGTAAATGGCCCCACTGCTCCTCTCGCTCTCTCACTGTTAATGGTCCCGCTGCCCCTCTCGCTCTTTTTGTTAATGGCCCCACTGCTCCTCTCACTCTCTCACTGTAAATGGCCCAATTCCTCCTCGTGCTCTCTCACTGTTACTGACCCCTCTGCTCCTTTCGCTCTCTCACTGTTAATGGCCCCACAGCTCCTCTCAATCTCTCACTGTTAATGGTCCCACTGCTCCTCTCGCTCTTTCACTGTTAATGTCCCCACTGCTCCTTTCGCTGTCTCACTGTTAATCGCCCCACTGCTCCTCTCGCTCTCTCACTGTTAATGACCACACTGCACCTCTCGCTCTCTCACTGTAAATGGCCCCACTGCTCCTCTCACTCTCTCACTGTTAATGG